>NW_015386430.1:3092635-3105964 GCF_001527695.2 Protobothrops mucrosquamatus
TTCAGCAAGCGGGTCTGGCCTAGGGAGAATTTTAAATAGGGACAATTTTAATTAGAATTTTAATGGTAACACAGCGGTTAAATATTTGTTTTTAATTGGTTTTTATTGGGGATAGTGTTTGTATTGTTTTAATATGCTGTAAGCCGCCCTGAGTCCTGTTGGGAGAAGGGCGGCATATAAGTTTAATAAATGAAATGAATGAATGAATATTGTACAGACGGTGATGTAATACTGGATGACTTGAGAAGATATTTCTGAGTCGTCGTTTCAAAGAAATAGTATTAAGAAGAAACCATACTCCCTATCTGGAAATTCCTTCAGTATCGGATAAATGAAGCTCTATTTAAAATCCTTATAGAGAGCAGCATAGTAGAATATGACAGAGTTTCTACTGATCTATCACAATATGACCATAACCCAAAATATGTAGAAGTATCTTAAAATGTAAAAAAGTGCTGAGGATAATGCATCTAACTTGTCTAAAGTGAAAGCCTTATTTCAGAATTGTACTAGATGATAAATAAGATGCTAGAATGAAATCTCTTGGAAAACTATGTTAAATACTGGGATGTGTGTCCTTGCTTAATTAAATTTGTTTGGAGATCGGTATCCCAAAATCATTGTTTGAGGGCAGTTCTAGCATTATCAAAACTTAATGAGCACAAACCTCCCATAGAAAATCTCTACAGTTGTTCTTGAGTTACGACTATAATTGAGCCCAAAATTTCCATTGCTTAGCAAGACATCTGTTAAGTGAATAGTGCCCCATTTTATGACCTTTTTTGTCACAGTTGTTAAATTAATCATTGCAGTTGTTAAGTGAAACATTCAATTGTTATAGGAATCTGGCTTCCTCCATTGACTTTGCTTGTTGGAAATCAGCTGGGGATGTTACAAAAGGTGATTATATGACTCCAGGACAGTTCAACTGTCCTAAATACATGCCAGTTGCCAAGCACCCAAATTTTGATCATGTGACCATTGAGATCTGCAATGGTCATAAGTGTGAAAACCGGTCATAAATCACTTTTCAGTGCCATTGTAACTTCAAACAGTCACTAAACAAATGGTTGTAAGTCAAGAATTACTTGTAAATACATTTTATCTAGAGCTTTTTAAAGCCATGATGATTTAAAACAATCTTTTAAGTACAAATAGCGTCAAACCTATAGGAAGTAAAATTGACTTTAGCCAAAGATACTAAGAAACCATGTTCTAGAGTGCAACACTAAATCAGTCTCTACACATAAGATGACATTTTTGATACTTTTGAGGTCTTTAGTATCAATAGTATCAACTATCTTCTATATAAATAAAAATGTAAATGTTCGTTTGTTCAAAATCTTAAATCTCTGAAAGATCTTCACCGATTGCTTTGAAATTTTGACACAACGTTGCATTCGAATATGCACATGTTTTTATATACCTACTATTATATAGATGTCACACCTATGACAGGTAAAAACATGCTTTTTTTGAAAAACAGCACCATCTGTTGGACGTAAAAGCAACACACGCTAGCATTGTGAAATTAAACATATTACAAACGTGCGCTTTCTCTTTTCTTTCTTTTCCATTTAACTAGACTGAGCCAGAGCAACGCGTGGCCGGGTACAGCTAGTCATTAATAAAAATGTTGAAACTGCAAGGCCCAGGACTGTACCCTGTTATACAAATCAATACCTCACTCCAAATTGATGTGGTATTATAGATACATACTTTGCTTCAGTGTGACTTTTGAGTCAGCAATGCCTCCATTTAGGAATGAAATTCAGCGCACACTTAACTAGCTGCTAATCAGAATCCCCTTTGTTAAATGTTTTCATTGAAATCAAGATATATGTACTGCATTCTCACAATCTACTAAGAAAGTGATTCAATTTTTAAAAAATAACACAGTCTGACAACATTTGCTCGTGATCAGTTCATGGTGATTTCTAGTTTTGAATAATTTTAAGACCATTAAGCTTTGCAAAGAGCAAATTTGGAAACTATGAGGAAGCTGAGGAACTATTTTAGTTTGGAAAACAGTTCCTTTTCAGTGATAAAATCTTGAGCATTCCAGGGTAAAGAAGCATGGAACTGCATTCCAAGATATTTATAGATAAGTGCATGCTCAGTTTGAGTACCATTTATTTTCAATTTGTGAATTTTATGATAGCCTTGGGCAAACTCTAAAGCAGGGTTCCCCAATCCCCGGTCCATGGATTAGTATCAGTCCATGGCATGCCAGCAACTGGTCCGCAGAAACAAGCAAAGCCCCGTCCGTGTGATGCAGGTAGCACACAAAACCCACGCACTCTCCGGTCCACGGAAAAACCTTTCTACGGAACCGGTCCCTGGTGCCCAAAAGGTTGGGGACCTCTGCTCTAAAGTGTTGGCTTTCTGATAATATATTAATAGCTTTTTTCTTTATTGAATAAAGTGTGTAAAGTACTAGTGTTCTAAGTGCTTTTCTCATTCTCACTTGTGAAATAGACATAACAACATTGTAATGCTGGAATCAAATGATTAGTTAAAATAGGTATGTGACTAGCTGAAACAGCAAGTGCTTGGATTATTGGATTTAAATAAGATTAAAAACTAGTGATGTTGTAAGTTATTAACTGCTTCCTGAACTTGGTGGTTTTCTTGGAGATGTTTCATTACTAAATTAGGTAACATCATCAGTGCTGATAATATTATCTAGTTTGGCAATTAAATTTCTGCAAGAAAAACTCCAAGCACCAAGGTCCCCACAGTTCAACCTTGAGCTACAAATATTCTCTAAGTGAAGTTAATAAGCAACATTTGAAAAAAGTAACTGAATAAGTAGGAACAGCCTTTTATCAATAGTAGACTATCTTGAACTGTCTGACACACTCTCCCTTGATATTATGTGAAGTTGGCTTAAAATCAACAGAGGTTGCAAAAATAGAACTATGAGGAGTTGCAGAATATTTGCTGCCAGATTATGAAGTAGCAAACAGTGATCTAATGCTGATCATTCCCTCTAAATCCAGCTTATCCTTCAGTTATGTTTTCATTTTGTACCTAAACCACTAATTTTAGATATAAAAATATGGCATAAAGTTTACTTGGTGTGATTAATAAACTAATAGGCCTGTCATTTTTAGGATCAAGTCTATTTCCTTTATTTTTGTAATGGTAGAACAATAGCCTGATTACAATCAGATGGAAATTGGCTTGTGACATAATAGACCTGTTATTATGGCCAGAACTGGAGACCACCAATCTTTGTTTTTCCTGATTAATTCTGAAGGGATTAAATCACAATTACGCAATAAGATATTTAATCTCAGTTATAAACACTGGGTGACATCATTATGAAAGGGAATCACATATGAAATTATAGCATTACAAGATGTTTCAGAAATGATCTATTTATTTGTAAATATTTGTGTGATAAAGCTAAAGTTATCCATCTTATAAGGTACCAATTAAGTGCGAAAACCGAGTGATAGCTGCACTTTTAACCTTACCATTTATCTGTTTGATAAAAGAAATCAGAATAGAGTTTCCCTGACAATTTCAGATATATAATATTTTTAATACTAAAATAGGTGACATTTATATACTTTGGATGTTTGGTTATTTGTATACTTCATTTATATGCTTATCCTTATACTTAAAAATGTTTATATACTTTGGTTGTTTGGTTTGGATGTTTTCCAAAATTGTTCAACAGAATAAATCTTAGCTTCTTATTTACATTCTTCCAAAGTAAATATTGCCTGATTAAAAAAAGATAATGCTCCAGATGGTTTCCTTTCCCAATTTCTGCTGATATTGCTTATGGTAAATTGAAAACAAAAGTATTTTTTTAATGATTATTTCAGATGTTTTATCTGTTTTGTTTTGTTTTTAAAAAATAGCTAGTTATTTTTCCTGAATTGCTTTTTTGGGAATTTTTAGGTCCTTCAGAAAACGAAAAGAGAGAAGAACTCAGTCCTCTGAAAGTTTGCTCACCAAAAACTCTTGTAGAAGCAGCTTCTAACACGAAACCTGAGCAAGTTCCTAATAAACAAAACGGTTTGTGTTTCTTAATTCTATATCCTGAATTGGTTGTATTACATAATCTTTCTAGTTCAGATACTAGTTCAGACTCCTTGGGTCTGTTACTGATAATAAAAGAAATTGCTGGATAACTAAACAAACATATGAAATTCTATTTAATATTTTTTTAAAAAATTCACTTTGCATCCAAACTGATCCTGTAGTAAAAAATAACATGGAAGCGAAAAATGCTGATAACAAATTCATACTTTAGTTAATTAGTATAAATTAATATTGAATCTGTTAACAACAACAGGGAGAATATTATCCAATTTTTAATATAGCTAGAAGGGAAAACCCTGCTAACATTATTTTACTGTTAAGGGTAAGTTGCTGGATGGTTGCAATTATAAATTATGTGCTTTGGTAGATTTTGTTTTGTGAATAACCATTTTATCTTAATAAAAAGAGCTTAGTCTTGTTTTTAAGCGAACAGAAATATTTGTTTCAAGAAAATTGAGTTTTTTAAAAAAATAATTGGACTTGAACATTAATAAGACTACATTGTTAGGGGAAAGAAAAAACAATGAACTGTGCAAGCAAATTTCTAAAACTTGACACTTTTACCTTATGGATGGAAATAATTGCTTGTGATATTAGGGAAGCATATCTAAAAGAATCCCTAATCATGGATGTATATCTATGCCTTATTCAGCATATAATATTTAAAATAAAGTTTTAATTTGATTCAATTTAATTTAAAAGCACTCTTTCAAAACAATCAGTAACATGGCTTGTTACCAGTAACAGTTGGTTTTTTGTAGGCACTAATAACTACTTTTCCTCATATCTCTCTGTTCAAAGATGCATTTTATATTAAATTCATTTTAAAAATTGGTTTCCTTTTGGGATGATATGACAAAAAGTATTGGTGACAGGGCTTATTAGTTTGCACATTTTTTTTTGAAGATGCAATTTTTAATTTCTTTTTTTGTAGTTTTGATTTTTAACCCTCATTTTATTTTGACATGGTTGGCCACTTTGAGTACCTTTTTTTTCCTCTTGCAATTGCTAATCTTAAGAATTTAAGCTGAACCTACAAGGGTGAACTTGTAATCTAAATGATAATATAATATGGATTCATATTCATTCCCATAATAAAGTCATATCTTTATTGCAAAAATAAAAAGATTATTCACTCCTTTTATTGTTCTTTATACAAACTTGTTTTTACTATGTGTTTGTATTTTTACTGTGTTTTTTAAATTTATATTTTATTGCTTTTTAATTAATAAAAAGAAAAAATGAACAAAACAAGGATAATTGTGAAAAAGGTATATACATTGTCAAAAAGAAAAAAAAAATGGATTGAAGACCTGATTGCACTTGCCACTTATGCATGGATTGCCTATAGTCGTAGACTTTATATGGATAAGTGTAATGAAACATGGGATCTATTTATACAGAATACAGTAGGTTAAAGGAACAGTCATATATAATAATATATATAATATTTGCATTATACAAGTATATATAGGATTGCAACATGTGTTATAATGGCTTTTTTCTTTGTCATAATCTTTTACTTGTTAGAATACTTTATGCTTACATTTTTTCCTTTTCTCATTGACAAAGTATGTATTTACATCATTATTCGGTGTTAAAACCTCTTGCTCTCATTGTCCAGGTAAAGAAGAGGAAGCAGAGATAAATGATGAGATGAATAGCACAAAGGTAATAAATGACATCTTTGATGAAGTCCTTTATGAAGATGGGCCTGACATAGAGAAACTTAAAAAAGAAATGAGTATAACTTTAGAAGCTGAAAGTGATGCTGAACAGGAAGAGACACTGAATATTTCATCAATGTCCCTCTTAACACCTTTAACAGAGGCTGTTGCTGTTGCAAGTCCAGAGGTAAGAGTAAATTCTAAATATAGTAATATTACTTCTATACATCTAGCAGGACGGGGTAGGTTTTCAAAAACTTGAGAAAATATATCAAACTTTTAATGCTTTCAGCTGGATATTTCCTACATTAACAGAGTTCAACTTTTATAAAAATGTGTTAATGTTACTTCAAAATACAATTGCTTTTAGAATGATCAAACATGTATGTTTCCCTCTTTCAGATTTTTGCTTCTCCTAGTAAGTCAGTTGCTGAAGGAAGTACTGCAAGTGATGAAAGTCCAAAGTCCATCAGATTCCAGAGAATGTCTGTCAGCAGAACTGAATCTGGAAGCAGCATTGTATCTTTATCAGAAGAACGTAATCTTTATAGGTAGTTTCTGTTTAGAAGATCTAGTAGAATCATGGCTCATTTTGGAGAAATGATGGTTAAATTAGGTAAAGGAACTAACAAAGATTTATTTGTAGCCCAGCCTAATCAAAACTTACTCTTGGATAAATGAATATGGGGAAGTAAGGGCAACACTCTGCTTCCTGAAGTCATGGAAGAAACATGAGTGTGTAGAGAAACTTAAATCTACCAAACATTTAGGATCTTATACAAAGCAATCTAATTTATCACAAGCACAATATACTTGAAAAACACCTATCCTTTATCAAGGAATGGAACAGAATAAGTCAAATACTCTTACTGCATTTTCTAAAACTAGATTTTTTTCCCCTTGAAGTATTGATGCCTATCGATCCCAGAGATTTAAAGAAACTGATCGTCCATCAATAAAACAAGTAATTGTTCGCAAAGAAGATGTATCTTCTAGGCTTGAGGAGAAGAGAAATGGAAATGATCAAATTAACATTAAACAAAAGTTACAGGTAGTTAGAATCCCACTTTCCAATTAATATGAGAAGAAAGTATATATGAAACGTTTTAATTGTATTCTTAAATCATTGTTAATTGATGTAGTTTTATGATGCAGTTTTGTGTCTGCACTTGATAAACATTAGCACCTCTTGTGCGATGAGCATTTATTTAAAGCTAGGAATCATCTTTAGTATCTATCTGAGGGTTGTGATCAGTGATGGCAAAATACCACTGGAATGACGGGACTGAAAAGTTTTGTCTTCAATTTAATCTATGGGGATCTAAGGAGTAAACTATATAGAACCTTAAAGTTCCCATGTTCCCTATTAACTATTGCCATAACTCCCAGCTTCATTTTCTTTAAGAGGTGAAATTGTTAATTTAAACTGTTATTTGATCCTTTCTATCTCCAAAAAAGGCCCACTTGCTTATTTGTGTGTGTGTGTTTGTGTGATGGGGAGGGGCTGAAGGAATGTAGATACAGAGTACAGTGCAGTATAATAATGTATACTATAATTCAATACCTGTGTAAATATTCAAGACTTCCCGGTATATACTACGTTTTTTCTGTCTTAAATCATAGAGCCTATTTTTCTTCATAGAAAGGGCCATTTATTTTTTAATCACAAAACTTTTTTTGTTAGAGTAACTACTATCTAATTCCAACTACATTTAGGAGCTGAATAATGAAATTAATATGCAACAAACTGTCATACATCAAACAAGCCAGGCTCTTAATTGCTGCGTTGATGAGGACCATGGGAGAGGATCACAAGAAGAAGCAGAAGCTGAGAGGTTACTTCTTATTGCAAGTATGATGCTTAGTTTATTTATCACTGGATTTGCAGAGAATGTTATTCAGGATGCTATATATTTTATAACCAATATGATTATTTAAGTACCCATATTATATTAATGGAATTATTACTTAATGTATTTCCTATAGTCAATTTATTTATATCTTTCCTCTTTCATTGTTCTGAATAGAGCAGCAATTATTGAAAAATCATTGACAATGTGCGACCTTACTTGTTTTTCTTCCTTTTTAAGTAAGTGAAGTTTTCATATTCAGAGATATAACCTACTATGTTATTGTCTGAAAAAAGAGAAACAAAGCCTTATGTTACCTTAGGGAATAGTTATTGAAGCTAGCTAACTTTGACTGATTTTGTGCTGGGTTACATGATTTCATAAAGGATACAGAAAATGCTTCTATATGAACTATTTCAGACTTGAAACTTCATTAAAGTTCCAATTTCAAAGATTTGCCTAAACACAGAATGGGTTATTTTGAGCTTTCTGAAAATAAATTCATTCAAACAGCATTCTGTACTCAAAACAAAGCTGTTCCAAGTAGAGAAACTTGAAATATTGAAAACAGCCAATTTTTCTCTTGAAACATGTTCACCACCAAATTGGTTTAAATAAAAATTTGCACACCACTAGTTTTGATCCATTAAGGAACTTCTGTAAAATGGATATGTTTCCTGGTAAGTGGTTATTATTTAATGAAAATAATTGATAATTATAAAGGAAAGTTATTTCAATTCTTTTAACTTTTTTCAAGCTGAAAAAAGAGCGGCATTATTGGAAGAGTTAAACAAGCTTAAAAATAAAGGACCTCAGAGTAAGAAGATAAAAGCTGATTCTACAATTTCTAGAGTTTCACCTTCCAAAGGATCTGTCACTCTGTCAGAAATGCGACTACCTTTAAAAGCAGATTTTATATGCAATATCCAGAAAGCAGGTAATATTCTTGTATTTTTATGATACTTGTAAGGCTTGGCACTATCACTAAGCACTATGAGGCAGCTCACTTGAGTTTGCAATTTGTAACAACAGCAAATTGGGAGTAATTTAATTCTCTGGTTTTATATTCAGGGTAAGAAGAAACTCTTGTAAAATTTTCTGCCCTAGCTATAGTATTGCTCTTTCAGCAATAAAGCAATCCTGCTTTCCTAATGCAATTTGTGCAGCACTAAGGAAAGTGTTGGAGCTTTTTACAAAATTGCATAGTTAGGGAAGCAGAATAGATTGCTCTGTTGCTGGGATATGCAGCCATCTCCAAGAAGCATCCACAATTTCAGTACAGCAGAAAGGAACTGTGGCCACACTGAAATAGCAGCCACTTCTGCTACTGCATGGCCCAGGAATATTAAGGGATGATGTTGCCTGCTCTCCTTCCCTAACAAGAGGCACAGAGCTCTGGAGACCTTCAAACGGGAAATGCACTTACAACAGTTCATTTGGTGATTGTTTGAAGTTACAACAGCACTGAAAAAAATGACTTATGACTGTTTTTCACACAACCATTGCAACATCCTCCTAGTCACATCATCAAAATTCAGACACTTGGCAACTGACTCATATTTATGTTGGTTGCAGTGTCCCGGGGTCATGTGATCACCTTTTGTGACTTTCTGACAAGCAAAATCACTTCACAACCATGTTATTAATTTAACAACTGCAGTGATACATTTACAATGTGGGAAAAAATTATTTGATCCCCTGCTGATTTTGTACGTTTGCCCAATGACAGAAATAATCAGTCTGTAATTTTAATAGTAGGTTTATTTTAACAGTGAGAGACAGAGTAACAACAAAACGCATTTCAAAAAAGTTATAAATTGATTTGCATTTTAATGAGTGAAATAAGGGTTTGATTCCCTATCAATCAGCAAGATTTCTGGCTCCCAGGTATCTTTTATACAGGTAACAAGCTGAGATTAGGAGCACTCTCTTAAAGGGAGTACTTCTAATCTCAGCTTGTTACCTGTATAAAAAACACCTGTCCACAGAAGCAATCAATCAGATTCCAAACTTCCACCAAGACCAAAGAGCTGTCCAAGGATATCAGGGACAGTATTGTAGACCTACACAAGGCTGGAATGGGCTACAAGACCATTGCCAAGCAGTTTGGTAAGAAGGTAACAACAGTTGGTGCGATTATTCGCAAATGGAAGAAACACAAAATAACTGTCAATCTCCCTCGGTCTGGAGCTCCATGCAATGGAGCTCACCTTGTCGAGTTTCAATGATCATGAGAACAGTGAGGAATCAGCCCAGAACTACACGGAAGGATCTTGTCAATGATTCCAAGGCAGCTGGGACCAAGAGAATAATTGGTAACAGACTACATTGTGAAGGACTGAAATCCTGCAGCACCCGCAAGGTCCCTCTGCTCAAGAAAGCACATGTACAGGCCCGTCTGAACTTTGCCAATGAACATCTGAATGATTCAGAGGAGATTTCAGAGGTGAAAGTGTTGTGGTCAGATGGGACTAAAATTGAGTTCTTTGGCATCAACTCAAGTTGCCGTGTTTGGAGGAGGAGGAATGCTGCCTGTGACCCCAAGAACATCATCCTCACTATCAAACATGGAGGTGGAAATATTATACCTTGGGGGTGTTTTTCTGTTAAGGGGACAGGATAACTTCACCGCAACAAAGGGACGATGGACGGGACCATGTACTGTCAAATTTTGGGTGAGAACTTCCTTCCCTCAGCCAGGGCACTGAAAATGGATGGGTATTCCAGCATGGCAATGACCCAAAACACACTGCCAAGGCAACAAAGACGTGGCTCAAGAAGAAGCACATTAAGGTCCTGGAGTGGCCAATTACAAGAAACGTCTGACCTCTATGATTGCCAACAAGGGTTTTGCCACTAAGTACTAAATCATGTTTTGCAAAGGAGTCAAATATTTATTTCACTCATTAAAATGCAAATCAATTTATAACTTTTTTGAAATATATTTTTCTGATTTTGTTTTTGTTATTCTGTCTCACTGTTAAACCTACCATTAAAATTATAGACTGATCATTTCTTTGCAGTGGGCAAACATACAAAATCAGTAGGGGATCAAATATTTTTTTTTCATCACTGTAACAAAAAAGGTTGTATAATGGGACAAACTCACTTAACTGTCTCTTAGCAACAGAAATATTGGGCTCAATTGTGGTTATAAGTCAAGTACCTGTAGGTGTCAGGGAATGGGGAGGAGGCCCAAGTCTTGGTGGCAGAGAAAAGGCCTGAGGGGATCCAGTTGGAAAGAAGAAAAGGCCAGCAGGGACCTGATTAGGGGAGAAGCATTCAAGTACTGTGGAGACTCCGAGGGGCAGGAAATGGAGTATAGGATGTATCTCAGAGCGTGGGTGAGACCTTGGGATGCCTGGGGCAGGCCAGTCTGGTCCTGGGGTAAGCCTCCCAGGACCTCTTCCCTTACTCTGGAGGACCTCATGCTTTGCTTAAAGACCCACAGGGATGAGGGTTGTTAAAAGAGGTGATTTCACTTAATAGCTGTCACATCATGCAATCTTAATGTGCATGCTTTATGCTTTATTATGGCCATAGGTTTAGGATTACTTGTAGTGTTTTTCAACCTTGACAACTTTATGCTAGTATAGAACTTATTTAAAAAATATTTGCAGTTTACTTATATATTACTTCTGGAGTACATGTATAGATTGACTTTGTGATTTATCTTGGCTCAATTTTGAACCAAAGATTCCTTTCAGTTTTATTACTTAGTTGGATAACAAGGCATCTTACTAGAAAAAAATCAGGTATTTAATTGAAGTATAGTTAAATTATAACCTTGTTTAAACTACTTTTTGTTACTTGCCTTTACAGTATTTTTAGTTTTCTATTTGTGTATTGTTTTACTTTGAACTGTTTTGAGTGTTCTTTCCAAGTATAAACATGGCATCTAAATCTAGTACATAAATAAACTATTCATTTATTTACAGATACAGCAAATTACTATTATATAATCATGCTAAAATCAGATGCAAAAAATATGGTTGCAACACCTTTAGCAAGTACTGCTAATTCTCTGTGTGGAGATGCTCTTTCTTTTTCAACAACATTTACATTGTAAGTATTATTTTATTAATTGTATTTATGTCAGCATTAGTAGGCTTCTTTGGAGACAAATATAATATATAATTACAATTAGTTTAAAAACTAAGTATCTTGTTAAACTTAAAAGTATTTTGTTTAACCCAAGAAGCATTTAGTATTATGTTTCCTCTTTTGAAGTCAGTAATTATGGAATTATATATTTTCTTTCCCTTTTGTTTTCTGAGTTAATTTTTTTACATTTTTTTAAAAAAAGAGTTATAGCTAGATATTCACCTTATGCCAAGCAACATATCTGTAATTTTTTTTCCTTTTTAGCAAATGTCCATTAAGGATTACCAGACATAATCCTTTATTCTTGAGAAGGAAATTAACTGCAGTCATTTGAATTTTAGCCTTTCAACTTTGTATGTGTCCTGCTACTTTTCTCAAATTGTTTGATTGAGTTGCTTACACTATAAAATATCTTTGCCCTATCTTAATTTTTCTTGTTTGGCTGATAGCAGCTTCTCTTCATTTCCAGTAAACAGCAAATTGTAGTGTGACTTGATTCCTTACTTTTATCAAAGCATAGCTTTAATGGCTATTCTTATTAATTTTGTCTCCTATTTTCAAAAGGCAAAATGTGTCCAGTGACTTTGAGATCAACATTGAAGTTTATAACTTGGTATGTATTATCACTTTTCAATATGCTTCTTTTGAAAGAATATTTAGCTGATTGGTGGATTGTAATATTTCTTTTTTTCTTCATTAGGTACAGAAAAAAGAGTTCATTGGTGTCGATAAGAAGAAAAAACCAATTAAGTCAAAGGTAAAGACTATAGTTCCAATTTTTCAATTTCAGTTATAAAAGCGCAAAGAAGAAAAATAGCTTTTTCAGGCCAGTGGACACAAATTGTTTTGACTAAAATGTTCTTCCCTGTTTCTTAATACTAAGTTCTATTTTATCACTCAATAGATATTCGACTGATAAAATAAAATGCTAGAGCAGGTTTATTGCAATTCCAGATCCAAAACAAAAGTATTACAAATGTATGGCATACAATGTAATACACATAAAGATACACCCTGCATTATACAAATAGAGACAGGTGTAGACCAGGGCTTTTCAACCTTTTTACTGATTGTACCACTTTTAGGATATGGCAATATTCGAGTACCACCTAGCAAGGTGTCAAAAACTTGATGTCCAAAAAAAAAATCTGTTCAAAGTTGCAATTGCACTGAAATGACTTATGACCATTTTTCACACTTATGACCATTGCAGCATGCCCAGGGTCATGTGATTTATATTTGGATGCTTGGCAACTGATTCATATTTATAATTGTCACAGTGTTCCAGGGTCATGTGATCCCCTTCTGCAACCTTTTGACAAGCAAAGTCAATGGCAGAGCTGCTGGTGGCCAAGTGCTAAGGCGGGACTTCCTTTCCTGCCTCCCTTTTTCTCATTCTCATCTCCTTCTGAAGGAAGAATTTGACCCACCCCCCCTATTTTCCCTTTTCCATACAGGTGAAACTCGAAAAATTAGAATATCGTGCAAAAGTTCATTTATTTCAGTAATGCAACTTAAAAGGTGAACCTAATATATGAGATAGACTCATTACATGCAAACCAAGATAGTTCAAGCCATGATGTGTCATAACTGTGATGATTATGGCTTACAGCTCATGAAAACCCCAAATCTACAATCTCAGAAAATTA
>NW_015386430.1:3106459-3117939 GCF_001527695.2 Protobothrops mucrosquamatus
TGTTTTATTGATTGCATGTAATATTCTAATTTTCTGAGATTGTGGATTTGGGGTTTTCATGAGCTGTAAGCCATAATCATCACAGTTATGACACATCACGGCTTGAACTATCTTGCTTTGCATGTAATGAGTCTATCTCATATATTAGGTTCACCTTTTAAGTTGCATTACTGAAATAAATGAACTTTTGCACGATATTTTAATTTTTCGAGTTTCACCTGTATATTGATCAAACAAGGAAAGGCCTCCAGAGACAGAAAAGACAAGCTGCTGAGGGAACTAGCTTAAACAGGCACATTCCCCTTTAAGAATTAGCTACTGGCTAGAAAGGAAAGTAAGGAGCGCAGCCGGTACTTAAGGAAGAAAAAAAAATGTAAGTACTGGCTGCCAGCTAAGGCAACCTCCCCAAATGGCTCCATTCATAAGTAAAGGAATGCTACAGGCAGAATCCATTCAGGAGAAAAATACTTCAAAATCCCTTGCAGCAAAACTTACAGCTAACAACAGCAGAGCAATAGAAGCTAACACCAGCCATCAGCCAAATAGAAATTGCCAAACACTCCTTAAGAACACAAAGTCCTCAGTGCACAAATCCCAGAACTTCAAAGTCACAAAAGCACATAAGAATCCTTCCATTCTCCATCTCCTTCCCTCCTCTGTGCCTCACCTCTAGCCATTGCTACCTTTTTTCATTCCTCTTGGAGGGCGATCCCTCTCCTGTTGCATTTCTTGCCTGTTTGCTGCTGCCAGCACAGGTGGCTGCCATAGCAGTTGTAGATCGGCTCATGGCCAGCCTGCTTGGTCTCCTCTCCCCCACCCTCCCCCTCCTTCTTCTTCCCCTTCGGTGCAGCTGACTCTGCCTCCTCCCAAGGCTGGCCTCTCTCTCCCTCTCCTGCCCAAACTGCCTCCTTTTATAGGCTCTCCTGTCTCCGCCCCCCTCCTCCTTCCTCATGGGGGAGGGTGAGCCAGAAGTCAGCCTGGGGCCTTTGCAGCTCCAGAGGACTCTCACTGTAAGTCCTTGCCTGTGCTGGCTCTTTCCCTCCCCCGCTACACTTGGCTAGGCAGGGCTGCGTACCACCTGCCACTCATTAATGTATCACAAGTGGTACGCGTACCACCAGTTGAAAAGCCCTGGTGTAGACAAAGTAAATTTGGCTTAGATTTTTAAAAAAGTATCAGAAGAATCAGTGGCATTTCTGAGGCTGCCAATATATGTAGTTAAAATTAAATTACATCAAGTATTTTACCTAAATATACCATAATTGTTTAGTTTTAGATAGATTTTGTTCTTTTTAAAATCTCTTAGATTTTTCAAATCATAATTAACAATGAGTTGATACAGGACAACATTCCTATCTTCGGTCCAAACTTCCCAAAATAAAAAAATTATCTCCCATTTTAAAATAAAATTTCTTACGAGAATCAAATTATAATTTATTTGCCAATAATATCCAAATTTGTCTGCTGTCTCAGTGTTGAAAGTACAGTTGAATTTGGAATTATGTACTTGCCAAGATTTCAAAACTGCTAAATAATACTAAAATCATGCTCATTAATGATATATACCAAATATTTTTCATTTCATATGTTCAGTGGTACAGGTGGAAATCAGATTTTAAATTCAAATGGCCTCAAGCACCAGCCTTTATTTGCATTATATATGTGTGTGTGTGTGTATATAATTTTATTCAAATACAAATAATACAAACATAACACATATAAATCTAAATAAAAATAGTATTAAAAATACAAATACTACAGTGCACCCACACCCCTGGAGACCATTTTTATTACCTATATTTCTTCTCATATAACAACTAACAATATACAATATATTTCAATTGTGCCCTTATCCCCTCCAAAACAGCATATATTCTTGAGCAGGTTTATTCCCTTTGCCTTCCACCAAGACTGCTTTCATAAAATCATCCCATATTTCATTATAATTATTTACTTTAATCATCCCTTTTTTAAATTAATTTCTGTTGTTAATCTATCATTTATTGCCATATTCCATATTTTATTATACTACTCATTTCTTTGAATATCCCAATTCCGTCTCCAATATTTAACCATCACTAATCTAGCTGCCATTATCAAATTTACAATCAGTTCCTTTTTTGCTTCATTTATATCTTGTTTTTCCACCAGTAACAGTAATCCAATCCTCGGTGACATATCTAAATTTACCTTCAAAAGTTCCTTAATTTCCTAAACACCATGTCCCATATCTTTTGTGCGTTATCATAATCCCACCACATATGTTTATATGTTCCAATCTCTTTCTCGCACCTCCAGCAAATATTTGTATATTTAACATCTATTTGATTTAATTTACATGGTGTTAGGTACCACTTTATATCTATTTTCCTTAACTCTAACTGACATATTTTTATATACTCTTCTGTTCCAAATATTTTTCCAATCTTTATCGTTTATTTCTCCTAAATCTGTTTCCCAGATTAATTTAAACCTTTTGCCTGATCTTCTAGTTCAGTTAATATTCTGTATATTTTCCCAATTCTTCCTTTACCTATATATTCTTAATTTTCCTCACTTTCTTTTATAATCATTTCAAATTTTGTTAACTGTTTATCTTTCATCTCAAATTTTTCTTCCATTTTTATCCATTTCTCTAATTGTATTAAATTCAACCAATTTAATTTACTATCTGATAAAACATTCTTTAATTGTATTATATTCTTTATCTTGTTCTTCCAGTCTTCCCATTTATATATCTGATTTTTTAAAAATTTACTAATTCAATTCAATCTTAGGGAATTTCTCCATTTCTACTACCGGTGTTAAAAGAGAAATTCCTGGCATTAACGAATATCTCCATTTATTCCATAATTCTATTGAGTTTTTTAAAAAAGGATTTTGGATTCTCTTAACAATTTTTTTAGTATCTTTTTTAAACCAATATGCTTCTATAGGATCGCCTATTTCCCTTAATTCATTCAATTCCACACAATCAAAGGCCTTAAAAACGTCTAGTGCTAACAAACCAGCCTTTAATTTTTGATTCTTTATATAATAGCCTAAATTTAATACCCTTCTTACTACATCTGACATTTGTAGGCCTCTTATAAATCCACACTGATCATTTTTAATATAATTCTCTATAAATGTATTCAATCTATTTGTCAATATTGCTGTAAAAATCTTAGCATCTGATTAATAAGGGATATTGGTCTATATGATCCTGGGTTTGTAAGATCTTTATTAGGTTTCGCTATCAGTACTATCAAAGATTGCTTCCAGGAACTTGGAATAATTTCCCCTTCCATTATTTTATTAAACATTAACCTCATCTTCGGCACCAATAATCCTTTAAAATTTTTATAATATTCTGCGCCTAGTCCATCTAACCCTAGTGCTTTACCTATTTTCAATTTATTAATAACTTCCAGTATCTCCTCCTCTTCTATTTGTGATTCCATTATTTCTTTATCATATTCTTGAATTTTATAGTTTAAATTCTTTTCTATATATGCCCGACTTTCATTCAAATTTATTTCCTTTTTCTTATATAACTTTTCAAAAAACTTCTGAAATATCAACAATTTTTCTCTCATCACGTTACATCTTTCTCCCTTTTCATTCTTATTACTCCAATCAGGCTTTTTGCCTTTTTAACTTGTGTGGCTCTAGCCAACATTCTAGAATTTTTATTACTATTTTCATAAAATTCCCTATTTAAATAAATTAGATTTCTTTGAACCTGTTCTAACTCAATATTTTGCAATTCTTTTCTTTTAGCTGATAATTCTAACATAATCCTATTCTCTCTACTTTCTATATATTTACTCTCTAGTTCTTTAATTTCTTCCTCCAACCTTTTTATGTTTCCCTTTTTTATATATATATTATAAGAATATTTTATCCCTAAACCTCTTACCACTGCTTTCATTGCATCCCATATTACACCTATATTACTACCTCCTTCTTCATTTATAGTCTTTTAATTCTCTTTCCATTTTTTCTACAATCTCTTTATTTTTAAAAACCCTCCATTCCATTCTCCATCTACTTGCCTGTTTATAATCACACTCTGTTTCCATTTCCATATTTACCATGATCTGATATTTTAATTATTTTTATCTCTGCTTTTGTTATTTTAGATAATATTTCTGATGTTACAAATATATAATCTATTCTTGTAAAACTTTTATGTCTATTGGAAAAATATGTATAACTCTTTTGATTGCCATGTAATTCTCTCCAAACATCTTTTAATCTATTTCTGTTAATAAATTTTCTTAAATCTGTATTATTATACTTTATTTCCGCTTTTGATGGATTAGATTTATCAATTCCTATATCCATAACCATATTATAATCACCAGCTATTATCACACAACCTTTTTTTATTTCTTCTATTTCTTACCCACCCATGTACATATATATTATCCCCCTTCCCTTCTTCAGGAAATCTTCCTCCTCTCCACCGCTTCGGGCCTCCGGAGGGGGGAAGAGGAGCCATCCCTGCATGGACTTTGGTCACCCACTCCACCTATCTTGACCATTTTTACCCTTAATTTCTACACCCAAACATATATTGTAAACTTACAAATACTTATGTACTATCTCTACAACGAACTTGTAACTCTTATTGCTTCATCCAGCTTCCCTTTCTCCTGTAGATCTTCTTTATTGATGATTCCATGCTCCCTTAATTTCTCCATCGCCCCCTCCTTTGTTTCAACTCTGTAAAACCTTCCACCATAAGAAAAACTCAAAAAACCCGGATATCCCCAGCTATAGTTAATGTTATTTTTCTTCAATATTTGACAAACTTGATGCATTTCTTTCCTCCACTGTAAAGTCTCATTGCATAAATCTGGAAAAACTTGTATCTGATGCCCTCCAAACATTATAGACGACATGTTTTTCAGTTTGCGCATCAATTGTTCTTTTTTGCGTATGACCAGAGTCACACTACAATATCGCTTGGCAATTTTCTCCTCACTCTTTTTGGGCCGACTCTATGTATTGCATCAATATCATATCTTGTAAGGTATGGGAGGATCGAAGTAGCCCAATCCAGTACTGCTTGAATCAATTTTGCTTCATTTTCTTCACTTTTCTCCGGATATCCACGTATACGTAAATTTGATCGGCGCTGACGATCACATATCTCAATCAAATCCTTTTTCACCTGATGCATCATAGTTGTCTAACTTTTTAACACCTTATCATGTTCTCTCATCTGGGTCTTCACTTCTGTACTATTTCGTGTCATATCCTGACTTTGTTTCGCCAGATCTGTTATTCTTACCTCCATCTTGTCCATTTTATCTTTTATTTGCTTCAAATCCTCCTCTATATTTGTCTTCATTTCTTTTATATTTATCTTCATTTCTCTTATATCTTGTAAGAGAATATCAAGTTTGTCTGGTTGAGTCAGTGACTTCTCAGGTGATTTGTTCCTCACATCCACTCGAATCAGACGTAAATCTGAAAGTCTATGGCCTGCTTTGGGTCTTTGCCAAACACTTTCTGCAGTTTGGCTGCGTTTTGATATTCAACCACCAAAAAGAGCTCTTAACCTTCTAAGAATTTTTACACAGTCTATAGTCCATACACCTCACTTCCTCCCTTTGTCTTGTCCTTATCCACTTATCTCTGTGAAAGCGACATGATGGAAATTAAAAAATCCAAAGGCAGCAACTATCTTTATTACACACGCCTTATCAAGGCTCTGTCTTAAAGGTGTTTAATATTTTCACTTTCTCTAGATCTCAACACTTTGACTGGAAGGAGGGAATAACAGGCCTTCACGCTGTACACTTATAAATCAGCTATTATCTTTTCAGTTGTACTCCTTTAAACTCTTTCCAAATTCTTTCTCCTATCAGTCTTCAGTCATAGGGCTTCTCCTCTCCCCATCAGCCTTCAAAGGCCTTTCAAGTCTCTTAGTCAAACATCCAAATTCAAAGCTTTTCTGGGAGAATGTCCAAAACCGAATCAAATACAATCCAAACTTCAGGAGGGAAGCAAGGGAAGTAACCCATGTTTCATAATCTCTTAAATTTTCATAGTTCTTAATTGGGTATTATATTTCTTAATCAATTCTTTGTGTTGGTCCGGAGGAGGCAGAAATTCAGCATCTGTATCCATTCAAGCTAGCTCCGCCCCCCTTTATTTGCATTATAGATAGTCCTTGACTTATGACCATGATTGAACCCAAAATTTTTATTGCTAAGTGAGACAGTTGTTAAATGAGTTTTGTCCCAATTTACTTTTCTTGCCACATTTGTTAAGTCGATCACTGCAATTGTTAAATTAGTAACACAGTGGTTAAGTGAATCTGGCTTCCCCATTGATTCTGTTTGTCAGATGGTCACAAAAGTGATCACAAGACCCTGGGACATTGCAACCATCATGAATCTAAGCCAGTTGCCAAGCCTCCGAATTTTGATCATGTGACCATAGGGATGCTGCAATGGTTGTAAGTGTGAAAAGGGTCATAAGTCACTTTTCAGTGTCTTTGTAACTTTGGTCACTAAACAAATGGTTGTAAGTCGAAGACTACCTGTATATTATCTTGGTACATATAAGAAATTATATACAATAACAGACTTTAGCAGATGCTGGTATATCTTTTCCCAGGTAGGTAGCTCAAAATACTATAGTGATATAATAGCTGCTGCTATTATTACTACTGCTACTACTAATCAACATCACCATCATCATCCCAGATCCTTGGGAAGAATTTAATGGATGAATAAAAATACCAAGCCCAATCTCAACTGTGCAATGAACCATAATAATAATAACAACAACAATAATAAAAACAACAAAAGCAGCAGAAGAGGAAGAAGACAGCAGAATAGGAGAAAAAGAACAAAGAAGATAACAAAATACAAAGAATTCTGGGAGTTGAAGTCCACAGGTCTTAAAGTTGCTAAGTTTGTAGGCCCCTGAGCTAGCTGTCGGCCCTTCTTCCTCTCTTCTTCCTCCCTGCCTTCTGAGCTCTCCTTCCACAGTGTAGTAAGAATGCACCCCCCTCCCCAATCCCTTCCCTATACTCTTAAAGACACAGGAATCAAGCGCAAAGCAAGAAAGGCTCACAAAAGCCTCCCAGATAAAGAAACACTATATTCCGGGGTTTTTTCTTTAAGCTGCCTCGGGCATGTCTCAGTTTTAAACAATGTAGCAACCTGAGCCTAAAAGGCTTGGCAATTGCGAAGCGATAACCTTAAATTGATAATCTTAAATTAAACCTGTTTACCTACAAAGAAAACTTGCTAAAGGCCATAGACAGACTCAAGATAAGGGGGTAAAACTATTTACATTTGTTTGAAGGAATTAAACCTACGGAAGCCAACATTGCTAGCCTTTGTGAAACAGACTAAATATTCCAATAACCAAAGCACACAAACTGATCCTCTGAATTACAAAACACTGTAAAAACTGTATTAAAATCCTTATGGTAATCTATTCTGCCAGCTGATCAGGAACCCACTGGCTTCCGGCTGGAAAAAACAAACCAGGGGACCTTTTCTTCCAGCAACAGCTACTGCTTCTTCCCTGTCCGTTTCCTCCCTGCTTGCTGAGCTCTCCTTCCACAGCTTCTTCTTCGTCCCCTTCTCTTTCCCTGTTGTCTTTTTTTCCCCTTTCCCACCAAAACCACCTCCTTTTATATCCTCTTCTTCCCCCCCCCCCCCCCCCCCGCTTTTCTCTTCAGTTCACCTCCAGCTCCGCATTGCTTCCGGAAGCGCCAATCAGCTGGAGCCCTGCCTGCGCTCCTGGGGCTTCTGCTGAGCCCCGACAGTCGTGTAGCTCAGCTGGCTCTCCCTCAGCTTGGATCGCTTCAGCTCATTCCCCTCCCCCGCTACACTTCTCTAGGACGGTCATGTGCCAAAGAACCACAAGTGGTACATGTACCACCGATTGAAAAGCCCTGATCTAACTGACTAAACAAAGAACAATAATAACATCATAAAACATCCACATCTGCCGTTCCCAGATCCTTGGGAAGGGCTTGATAGATGGATAAAAATGCCAAATCCAGTCTGAACATCTAGCTAATTTATGATGAACCTTTAAAATAATTAGAACTGAGGGAAAGCAGTCTGAAAAAATTGGAAAACTGGCACTTGAAGATTGAAGTTGAATACTTATTGAAAAAGAAATCCACAAATATACTAATTGTGATTGGAGCCCTTGGAACAATACCTAAATGACTCCTTCAATAAGGGGTCCTTGGTGCTCTCTAAGCTTGCTTGTTTTCTTGCAGACGTTTCATCCCCCAAATGATGTAACATCAGTGCTGCACCAAAGACCTCTCATTTCAACCCTGAGCTACAAATATTCTCCTTTATCAGCTCCCTCAACATTTGAAAATTTTGAATTTATTGGACCTGAGCAACTCTAATTTTACAAAAAGAAAATACTCTGCTTGGAACTGACTTGGAATGTTAAGATAGTGTTTAAATTGTATTTAAAAAGCTGCATTTAAAAAATAATAATCATGTGTTTCAACAAATTTCAATCCGAAACCATTACTGTTAAAATGTGTTCACGGCTATAAGTACAGGTAGTGCTTGATTTACAATAGTTTGCTTAGTGACCATTCGAACTTATAACCATACTGAAAAAAAGTGACTAAAACCATTTTTCACTTAAAACTGTTGCAGCATCCCCCTGATCACATGATCAAAATTCAGATACTTGTCAACTGACTCATATTTATAAAGGCTGCAGTGTCCCGGGGTCATCTGATCCCCTTTTGCAACTTTCTACCAAGCAAAGTCAGTAGTGAAGACTGATTCAGTTAACAACCTTGTTACTAACTTAACTGCAGTGATTCACTTAACAACTGTGGTAAGAAAGGTTGTAAAATTGAGCAAAACTCATTTAACAAATGTCTCACTTAACAACAAAAAATTTTGGTCGTAAGTCAACGATTACCTGTATACGATTGTCAACATACTTACAAGCAATATAATCCAGAATTTCAGTTTAAAAAATAAAAGTTCCAAATAGATATCTTTCAAAAATATAAGTTTAGAGAAACTACATTTTCTGTTCCATGTTGTGATACAAACTAAGCCAGGACAATAAGTATACATACAGTATATAATTTATTGTAATCATATGGACAGCAAATACATTTGATGATGATAATAAAAATGATTTTAAATATAATATGAAAAGACCCAAAAAGATGATAAACATAGTCTATAAAATAGTTGTATATAATTGCCAGAGTATATCCTTTAAAACCTTAAATATGAGATTATTTTTAGATGGGTTTCAGTATTACTTAAATGGTATTATTTCACTGTTTTGAAATTAGTAAAAAGCTGGTGTTTACCAATCTAAAAATAGAAGAAATGTAATAAAATATTATAGTTGGTTTCACAATAGCCAGATGTTTAGACTAGATTTGGCATTTTATCCACTTATTGAGTCCTTCCCAAGGATCTGAAATAGGAAAATGTTGTTTGATTGTGTTAAAGGGTATTGTTGCAGGATGTAAGCTATTCCACGTAAAGCTGCTTTTGGGGAATTGACCGATGATAATTTTGTCAATGCCAGTGGTGTTCAAATATTGCTCCAGATGTTTTGGGATTGCACCCAAGGCACCTATTACTTTTGAGCTATTTTTCCAGTTATTCTATTTCTGTTTGCAGATATTTGTATTTTGTGATTTTTACCAATTGTTTCTCTTCTCTTCTATCTTCAAGTATTATTATTTCTATAGTTAAAAGATTCTGCAACTTTTGAAAAATTGGATTTCATTTCATCATTTAATATTTGTATATTTAATGTACAGTGAAATAAATCTATTGTTTTGTTTTTGACTTGTTTTTATACTAGATAGGCTTTTTATTCTTTTTGCTTTTTTACTTTTGTGATGCAAGAGACTTAAACTAAGTTCTAAGCCTAACATATTAAAATAAATTATAATATTTGTAGTGTTCTTGGTATGTTATATCTTCTCTATCATAGGCTATTACTCCAAAGAGATTACTGACATCTATTACTACTGTAAGTACTAATCTTGATTTATTTTTCCCCACTCCCAAGAAAACATCATCTGAGAAGTATATAGTTAATTTTGATTGAGACTATTTCCAATATAATATCAAATGTATTGTCTCTAATATTTTTTGAATAATCTGTTTCTATTATTCTTTTCTTTTTACATATACATATCTATAGAAAACTAATCTTCTTGCACCAGGTAAGCAAAACTTTAGGTTTTGGTATTCATTTTGATATTAGTCCTGATAAATAAAGGCTGAAAGAAATTATAATCTTATAAATATTTAAGCATTATCAAGATTATTTATCATTCTTCCTTTTTCACAGACGGGAGTGGATGAAAATATGTTTACAGATTTGTCAGGGAAAATTTAAAATTCACATTCTTGGTTAGGAGTTTTAGATTCTGTGTAATTAATGAATCATAGTTAATACAGATGCAAACAGGAAGAAAGCCTGTTTATATATTGTTAGAGAATTTTAATTTCTCTATTGGTGAAAATAAATCAGAAGCTCTCACAGTTGACTGCATTTAGCTGATTCAAATAAACTCTTTATATTCATATAAAATTATTTACAATACCATACATCAGTGGTGGCGAACCTATGGCACGTGTGCCAGAGGTGGCACTTGGAGCCCTCTCTATGGGCACGCGCACCACCGCTGCCAGCAGCTTGCGCAGGTCCATTAGGCTGCTGCCGCCCGGAGCGGCAGCCCCACCAGGCACAAAGGTGCAGCGGGCAGCTAGCAAGCTCAAGTAGAGGTGGTAGAGCACGCCCACACCCAGCAAGCCAAAGGCCACCCCAAGCAGGGAAAGCCAGATCCCCATCGTTGCCATGGCCCCCCAGTCCCAGCTAGGATTGCGTGCCTCCCCCCATCTATGTTGGGCCTCCTGCCCACCACACCACCCGCCAGAGACCCCTGGATCTCCCCCAACCCTGCCCGGCCCCCACAGGCATCCCCCCCATAAGCAATATCGAGGTGGCCATGCCCACCCCAGCCACGCCGACCCAGTCTGCCATGACAACCGCAGCCATGCCCACCCAGTGGGCCACACCCATCCTGTGGGTCATGCCCCAATGGCCCCCCCTGAGGGCACCACAATGCTGATGCAGCCCTGGCACTTTGAGATAAATAAGTGGGTTTTGGGTTGTGATTTGGGCACTCGGTCTCTAAAAGGTTCGCCATCACTGCCATACATTCTTCTTTACAGCAACATAACACAATGTAGACTTCTTACAGCAGAGACAGATTTGGGACTGAAACTGAAACAAAATCAATACCTTTTGCACAGACTCAGTAGCACTTTCTTCACATTGGCTGACTGAGTTACCACATGACTCTTCCTGCTCATGAATATTCCAACACTCCTCCCTTCATGACAGGAAGAGACATCAGACCTATTGACTTAATACATTTTCCATAGTGAATACCACCCAATGGTTTAGTCATCATGTCTGCCAAATTATCCTCAGAAGAA
>NW_015386430.1:3118417-3135770 GCF_001527695.2 Protobothrops mucrosquamatus
TCAGCCCATAAATAGCCTTGTTTAATTTATACACCATGTTAGGCTTTGCAATTTCATATCCTGGTGCTTGGATCATATAAATTTCTTCCTCTAACTCAGCATTGAGGAATGCAGTTGTGATATCAAAGTGCCAGATTTTATGCTTATATGCCGCTGCCAACGCCAGTGCTAATCTTATACTTTCACTTTTCACAGTTGGTGCAAATACTTCATCGTAGTGCACATTCTTTAATTGTGAAAAACCTTGTGCCACTAACCTGGCCTTATACTGTACATCATTATTTGGCAATACCTTTTTCTTATATACCCACTTACAACCCACAGCTTTGGTTCCCTGTGGCAAAGTTACTGATTTAAATACTTCATGGTCTCCCATGGATTTCATCTCTTTATCCATGGCTTCCTTCCATCTTTCTTGTTCAGCTTTTGGTAATGCCAACACCTCTTTATAACTTCTTGGTTCATACCACACATTGCACCTTTACCTTGCTGGCAGAATACCTGTCAGGCGGAATTCCTTTGTTACTTCGCTCTGACCTACGTGGTATTAACTGCTCCTATGTCTCAAGTATTTCTGGCTTCATGCCTTGTTCAGCCTCTCCTCCCTGAACATTGACATCTTCAATAATCATCTTTCCATCATTAGATGAGTTATTGTCACTAAACAGATAACCATCATTAAGTGAGACATACCCAGAATTTGCATTAATTCTGTCCCAATTTTGTTCTGCAAAATTAGCAGACCTTGAAATTACAATTCTTTTACTTCCATCGCTAAAGCGATATCCTAAACCTGAGCTTTCTTGCCTTTTGCTGTCCCTTTCTTCTGATTGTTTTCAGAATATGTACCCATGCAGTACTTCCAAAAATTCTCAAATGTGCCAGTGATGGCTTTCTCCCATATAGAATGGCATATGGAGTATTATTAATACTCCACAGCCTGTTAACTATATAATTGGCAGTCAATATGGCTTCTCCCCAATATGACCTGCTCATACCAGAATCCTCTAACAATGAATCTTTCATTGTTTGCAAAATACCATTCCTTCTTTCAGCTACACCATTCTCTGCTGCTGAGTAAGGATTTGTACGTCTGTGTCTTATCCCCAACCATTGTTGGAATTTAGTTGACATAAATTCAGTACCTCTGTCAGTTTGCAACTGACACACTTGTTGTCTGTACCTTCTCTCTACAAAACTTACCCACTGTTTGAATTGTAGCACCTCTGTCTTATCTCTAAGCAAGTAACAACATCCATATCTGCTATAATCATCAACAATTACCAGTGCATATTTTGCTCCTCCCAAACTGGCTTGCATAGGTCCCACCAGATCTGCATGGACCAGCTCTAGAGCTCTTTTTGTTTATCTTGTGCTATATTTACTAACTGGGAATGCCTTTGACTTTGATGCTTTGCATACTGCACAGTCCAAATATGTTTTGCATCCCTTCAAATTTAGCCCTTTTGCAAACTCTTGCATTTGCTGCAAAGCTTTAAAGCTTGCATGGCCAAGTCTTCTATGTAGAAGATGAACGCATGAATCATGCTCTGCAACATTCTTAAATATATGGGAATATTGAACCTTTTGTCCCTGCAATACATATAGATTATCTTCCTTTATGCCTTCTGCACAAATATTCCCATTCCTTTTGATGAGACACTTCCCATTTACAAAAATGATCTCAAAACCTTGTTTGTCTAAATTAGACACACTTAACAAATTATGTTCCATCTCACGTACACAAAGCACATTGGTAAACTTTGATTCCAAATATGGAATTTTTACATTGCCTTTTCCGATGACTTTTGCTTTCTGGCCATTTGCCAAAGCCAAAGCTTCTTGTGCTACTGGAACAAACCTGCAAAATAATTCAGAGTCATTAACAATTGTTTGACTTGCCCCACTATCTATTAGCCACTTGTCTCTGTTGTTGCTATTGCAAACTTTTGCAACACCAAAATGTTCCTTTTGCAAATTAGTCTTCTTTGTATGCACAAATGTTCTTTGCTGCAAATTTTTCCTCTGCAAACAGTTCCTTTTCAGATGTGTGATAGCTCCACAAATGTAGCAATTCTTTTCTTGCAAAACTCTCTGTCTGCAAAATCTCTCTTCCTTCTCTGGAGACTTGCAGTCTGGACCCCCTCCTCAGGAATTTCTCCTCATGGCTACTCCTGAAATTGTGCTTTTCTTCTTCATTAAGCAAACATGCCTTTAAAGCCTCAAAATTTAAGTCTTTCTATTTGCATTCAAATATCGCAGAAACTGTGTCCCAGGTTTTATCTAAACTGTTCAACACCAATAAAACCTTCTGTGACTCAGGGAATTTAATCCCACGTTGTTCTAAGTCCAAAAATAAACTTTGCATTTTGTTTAAATGCTGTTCCACAGATTCACCTGGTTGCAAACAGGCCCTGTAAAGTTTTCTTGACAATTGCACTATATTGCATGCAGAAACATTCACGTGCACAGCTCTCAACTTCAGCCAAATTTCCTCTGCAGTCTTTAGATTTGCAGCATTTAGAAATTGTTCATCATCTAAATTCAAGATGAGATAAGCCATGGCTTGATCATGGTTTTTCTGATCAGCAGCTGCAAACACTTGTGGAGGATTTTCTACAATATACCACAGCTCTTTTGCTTTCAGCAAAATTCCATTTTTGCTGCCCAGATAATGTAATTCTTTTGCCCTAAACGAGGCACAGAGCTTTCCTTAAATTCCATTGCAGCCATTCTGCTAATTCTGCCTTGTTCTTATACTTTTTTAAACACAGGCAATTTCTTCCAGCTTTAAATTACAATGCAGTCCTTAGTAAGCTCTGGGCCCATAACCTGTTAGAGAATTTTAATTTCTCTATTGGTGAAAATAAATCAGAAGCTCTCACAGTTGACTGCATTTAGCTGATTCAAATAAACTCTTTATATTCATATAAAATTATTTACAATACCGTACATTCTTCTTTACAGCAACATAACACAATGTAGACTTCTTACAGCAGAGACAGACTTGGGACTGGAACTGAAACAAAATCCAGCTTCTAACTCAATACCTTTTGCACAGACTCAGTAGCACTTTCTTCACATTGGCTGACTGAGTTACCACATGACTCTTCCTGCTCATGAATATTCCAACATATATTTTATTAACAATAACCATTTTCAAACAAGAGGTATGTTTATGATTTGGATCCATGGCCATTTCAGATAAACAAATAAATTACATTGTGATTAGTTCCTCAGTTTTCAATTCTTAATATATTTCATGTGCAGTACATATGCTGTTGTCAATAAAATAATTTTGTATTTATCTGCAACTTGGTACAATTATTAATATTTTATACACATATGTACATAGATAAATACATACATATATCCCAAAACATATTCATGTGTAAAATGCCTGCCTGGTGGGATTCCTTGCTATATTAGAATGAAGAAGGGGATATAATGAGATTAGACTGCCACATAATTTTTGTATTCTTAGAACTATGTTTGAAAATATTCTATAATTTTAATCAATTAAATATTTAATTTACAAATAGAATTAATTAATAGAATTAACCAATAACATTAAATAAATATTACACATCTTTTTATTTTTATAGCTATGACCAGTCCAGGTGGACCTAATTCTGTGCGCACAAGTAACTTTGTTCTTGTTGGTTCACATACAATTTCACTGTCTTCAGTTGGGAGTACCAAATTTCTGTTGGACAAGGTAATTAATTTACATTTTGTTTTCCACAAGCTATTTTTTTAAATTATAGCAGCTTAATAAAGGTTCAGTAGCAGGTATATATGGACCTACTATTGATTTTGATGGCCTCTGACATTAGATTGACAGAGATTTCTTACTTGCATTTGTTTCAATGATAATAGAATTACGTATAACTATTCCTTAAGTGCTGAAATGAAGGAAGCCTGATACAGTCTGGAATAGATTTTGTATAAAGCAACTGGCTGTTCTGTTTATTTCTGGTAGGCAAGTAGATAGGTAGATAAAAATAATACAGTAAAAAATAACAAAAACAATATCAGTGTTATACAAGAATGATAAACATCTCATAGTGATTAAAATGAGTTAAAGCTTTAAATGGAAGAATACATAGCATTAATATAGAATTGCTTTTTAAATCTGTCTTTAACATGTCATTAAATGTTACATCTACTGTACATTTTCTCATTTTTACAGTGAAAAGATTTTTCAAATATTGGCAAAGAATGTTTAGAATCCATTCTTTATTATAACTATTTTTATTTTATTTGAAAAAAGTTAAAATACAAAACTCAAAAAATAAAATTTAAAACAAACAAAAAAGAAAAAGCACAGAACAAACAAGATATTAGAAAAGGGTACATTAAAAAAAAACACCCAACTCATATACACATATTATCCTTCCCAGTCTTAATACATTACTATAATATTGGTTTCTCACCATTTACGAAATAGGCCCCGGAAACTACTAAATCCATTTTCAAATTAATGATCTGTCATCTATATACTATATTAATGACAAAATATGTTACAAGAAAAACAACAATAATAAAAAAGGCAAGGTTAAAATTCCAAAACTTACTAACAAACTGTTATTGTGATCAACTCATAGAAAATTTACCATGGTATCTTATCTATCCCAAATTGTCTGAAGAATTAGGAGTGATTCATCCTGGATTAAATATCAACGTTTCTTTCTTAATACCATCTCTTAACAATTATTGTCTGATTAAACATAATAAATTCAGTCCCCAGAATTGATCTAACTTTCCAAACAGGTCCATATGAAAGTGGTTTCTGATTAAATGTGATAAATCTATTCCCCAATCTTCTCCAGTCCTGGAGAAAATCAGTTTGTTACTTTTCCATTCAGTCAGACTTCTGCTATTATAAAAGTACAGGCCTGAATTTTAGTTTAGTTTAGTTTTATTAGAGAGATGTACCCAATCAACTCAGTTAGTTCTAAATCTATACAATCCATTTCTCTTTCCAATGGGCTTTCAGATCAGATTCATTTTGTGGATCTAATTTATTCAGAATATTTTCCAATAAAATATTTTCATTTAATCAAACTTTTTAGAAAAACTTTCAACTAAGAATTGTTTGTTACCAAAAGATCTCAATCACTCTTGCTTGTTTGGAATTTGATCCATTGTTAATCTGTGATGTTTAGCCAGGAAACATAGAAAGCTGAAGCAAAGAGAAGCAGGGAAGGTATTTTCCAGATATTTTGATCCAAGATTAAAAGAAAAATAAAAAGGAGCTCCAAATATTTTGCAATTAAAAATGCAAAAACCCAGTATTAATGTAAATCAAATAAAAACACTTTACCATCCAAAAACACATCTTGTTTCCTTATGGAAAAGAAAAGTTATTCAAAACAACAATTTAAAGAGAAAAAGAAGAGCTAGAGTCCAGCAGGGATAAAATAAATCAGCATTCAACTGACCGGTCATTTTTTGAAGATAAAAAGTGGAGTAAACAAGAAGATTCAAAAAGTTAAAACCCAAGCTTGTTTAAGAAAATGAACTGCCGAGAGGAATATATAGGCTCAGTGGGACCACAGCTGTCCAAAAGCTGTCTTGGGTCATTCCTATGTGTTCCCATTCAAATCCAGGAAGCAACATTGCCAGAGAGCCAGTGAGGGCAGCAAAATTGGCAGATCATTGGCAAGAGAGAAAAAGCCTTTTACCATTCAGCAGCCATCTTGGGGAGGAGTCTGGAATCTACTCTTTGATAAGAGATTTGTTTTCTTTCCATCAACATAAATTTTGTTAGTTGAACCCCAAGCTCTCTACTGCCAGAGTTATTCATTAAGAGATAATTATCATAGTTTTGGAGTATAATTCAGCATCACATTTCACTTTTATTATATTTTTCCCTATATTGTATTGACATAAGAAAAAAAAATCCCAAAACCAATTTACAAGTGAAAAACACATGATTTGCTTCGGCCACATTTATTTGAATAGCACTGGGGAAAACTACAAGGTTTCTGTCCACATGAGGGATTACGGACAACCTTTTTATAGTTGGATAATTAATGTTGACCGTAATGTCAAATGCCAATCGTCTTATTTTTGATAACATAGCTTAGATTTTCTGCCTATAACAAGAATATACATTTAATAAAACGGAGGTTGGCAGGAAGCAGCTTTTATGGTTAATTACTTCCTAGTTTCTTTTTAAATATACTAGTACTGATTTAAGACAACTTGTGAACCAGCATGTACAAATGCCTACACAAAGAATTATGAAATTTTGGTTCAGTATTTGTTTTACTACTTCTCTTGTGATTTGAAAACAAAAGAAAACTATAACAGGGACAACCAGGTCAAATGAATTAGAAGGAGCTTAGGTTTTTTTATACTACCAATGCAAAAATCTGACCATTTTGAAAACATTTTTAGGAAGCCCAATAAAAATAGAACAAGATTTTCTGTTGAATTAACTTATCTCTAGATCAGACATGTCAAACACAAGGCCCGGGGGCCGGATGCGGCCCGCAACGTTTCATGTGGCCCGCGAAGCCATTCTGGAAACAATGAGGGAACGGCCCCCGCTGCCTTAGCCCAGGCCATCCGGGAGCCAATATACAATTTTGTGATGGCCATTCAGTCTTAGCTCCACAAGGCCGTCTGGAAACAGTAAGGGACTGGTCCCTGCCGCGTTGGCCCTGCCCCCTGGGTGCATGCTGGGGAGGTGTCACCCTTTGTGAGGAATGAAGAAATGCACCATCGCCTGGAAGTGGCCAGCAAATGGCCCTCGCCTACTTCACATATCCGGCTTGATGGGCTCCGGGGGAGGGGTTTCAGCAGGCTCTTCCAGTGGACTATGCCTTGGCACTTGCCCTGGTCCCACCCCCTTCTGCCAGAGACCCTCAGATCTTTCCCACTCCTGCCCAGGCCCCCACAGGCCCCCTTGACACGAATGATGTAGAGCTGGCCATGCCCACCCGGTAGGCCACACCCACTCCAGCCATGCCCACCCAGTAGGCCGCACCCACCCAGTAGTCCACACCTACCCAGCCCCCCCGAGGACAACCACAATGCTGATGCGGCCCTCAATGAAATTAAGTTTGACATCCCTGCCCTAGATCATTAACATTTGAACCCCATTGGTTTTCTAAGAATGGATATCTTGATCCTTTATTTCCAAGACAGTTTTGACAAGATACAGAAAATACAATAATAGTAAGGGGCAATGTGCAACTCAGCTGAATGTGTTTGGTGGTATCAGTTCTGAAGCTCCGGAGACTACACATGAAATGAGGCGCTGCCTTTCATCTCTTAGAATGCCGAGTCAGGACAGACAACAACCCTACTTTCGTTCTTTGAAATTGATTGTTGCCTAATTATACCTCTGCTTCAATCGCATAATTGGTCAGTTCTTAGAAAAGTAGTGCTCAGGTTATTTTATGTGACTGGATTATTGTCAGGTTTCTCTTGACAACGATTAGAACTGAAAGCAGGAGCATCAAATGCCTCAAAAGATGAAAATCCAAAAGTAGATTAATTGGAAAAGAAAAGAAACTGATATAAAATAACTATTGTGTATCAAATGAAAGCCATAATTATAGTAAAATTAGGCTCCACATTACTTTATTTTTCTGCATGATGTATTGGGCTTGAGGCTTTTCTTTTTTGGTGGAAGGGGTTTTTTCCTTCCCTTACTATGATTTCTGTTTTTTCCTCCTATTATTGATTTCCTTTTCTTACTGTAACAGACAAGTCTGATGTCTAGCTGTTTGCTTCTGATGTTACCTGAACAACTTTTCACTAGTTTTGTGCACTATCCAGGATAGCTCTTACAATATGGGCTGCTATATAGGCCTTTTTAAAATAAAGTACAGCTATACTATGTTGGGTGTCATTGAAGAAACTTTCAGTGAAAATGAACCACACCAGAACAAAAACAAATATACTGTATACATACAGTATATATTTGCTGAAGTTAAAAAATACTTTTTAAACAAGCCTGTTAAGTTTTAAACAATTTAGTTTAAGTGTTACTAAATTTGATAGAAAACCAAGTTTCCTCCCAGTAAGTCAAGACTTATTTTAAAAGCCCCTTCAAAATTTATAATGCAAATGACATCTCAGCAATAATGGATATATTGTGTATATATGTTCTTATCTTTCTCCATAACTATGGTGATAATTTTATAATAGAGACCTTTGCTTCTGGTTCATGGGTTTTCTTGAATCCCTGGTTCTAAAATGTGCAGATTGTTGCTGCTTCTCAAGTAGTAATAAACTTTCAAAATTGTTTCTGGAATTTTAAGATTGTAGAACCTTAAACTGTGTGAAGAAGCTTGTAGCCTTGAAGATGCTCTGGATGCATATTAGGAGCAAAAGAAGAAGCAACTTTTTTCTTCCTTAAAGAAAATTTGGGGTAACATTTATACCTATCTTCTACCTATCCACTTTTAGGTTCCTTTCTTATCGCCTCTGGAAGGGCATATACATCTAAAGGTTAAATGTCAAATTGATTCTTGTGTGGAAGAGAGGGGTTTTTTGGTAAGTTATTGCACTTATTTTAATATAGAGTGAGATCTTGGTTTTATTTTATCCTAATTTTAAGAATTTCTAAAACTGTTCTCTTTGTGACTATGATAAATCTTTCAACATGTGGCTTTCTAAGTAAGCTCTGGTTTAAAAAACCAGCAGCTGTTAAATTGCAAATAATTGTAGTTGCCAAATATTATTGACTCCACTAGATGGCAATATGTGCTATAAAAATGCTCATAGTCCCAAGATCAAACTAGTTATTTAAAATAGTTGTTTAAATAATGGGTAGTATAAGAGGATTCAAGGATCAAATCTAATGTTAAGCAGTTAAGGAAATCCATTGTTCGATATAAGGCAGTTAAATCAGAAGTAAATGCCAGTTTCTAGAAAAAATATAAATTGCTGTCTGATCATAGGGTGTTGCTAATGACTGTAAATATGGGTCAGTTGCTGAGCACCCAAAATGTGAATATGTGCCTATGCAAAGGGGGATGAACTTTGGATCCAGATCAAAAGTAGTTTTTCAGGGGGTCTACTGTAACTTCGAGTGATCACCAAGTAACTGGTCATAAGTTGAATATTTTCTATATGGCAATCAAACAAAGCAACAATAGGAACTGTAACAGGCTGAGCTGTATGCGTGAAGGGCCTGACCATGTTTACAAACAAATGAGGGAGAATGTCTATGCTCAGAAATATTTTTCCCCATTTCTCTAGACTATGTTTGAAGATGTTAGTGGGTTTGGAGCTTGGCATCGACGCTGGTGTGCTCTTTCAGGAAATTGTATCTCTTATTGGACTTATCCAGATGATGAAAAGAGAAAGGTAATTGCAGGCTAAAATTCATATTAAAATAATGTAGAGAGGTTTTTTTTATTAAATTATGATTTGAAATTATATGTTTCATCAGAATCTTATACAGCTATATTAATTTTAGGTAAATTCATACTTTACATTGCCAAATTTTGCACTATTTTATAATATTTGTTAGGATTACTTATTTAGATAGGAAGAATAATATAACTTCCTGTGCATTTTGGACTGTTTGTCATGAATGAAATCTTCAATTTGAAAAGAAGACTGCAATTAATTATAAAGTTTATTTCTTTACTTCTCTTCTGTGTATAGTTTTCCCAGAAAGAACATGTACTGTATGTAGTTTGAGGGTGCTCCTGAAATTATTATCTTTGAAGGCTCAAATTACCTCTGGCTAGGAATATTTATTGTTAGCTTGAGTTGATATATTAATTACACATTTTTCTGGACAGGGACAGGGTGGGCATATTTGTTCATTTATTGATAACTTTTTATTTAGAAGACTATACTATAATTCATTGTGAGACTACTTTATGTTTGGTCTGGAAGCTGCAGCTGGTGCAGAACTCTGTGACCAGATTGTTGAGTAGGCACTGTTTCTGATACACTTTTTTGAAGCAACTACCAAAACAGGTTCAAGGTTTTGGTCATGATATATCAAGCTCTAAACATCTTGAGGCCAGAATGCTTGACATGTAGCTTCCAGAGAGATCAAGAGAGATTTTATACCAAGAATTGCTGAATGTCATTACGCATTATCTGGGCCTTATCTAAAAAAAATTTAGATAATAGTTTATGACATACCATGCTAGAAAAATTGTTGTTTAGAATGATTTATTTTACTATTTCATTTTTAAAAGACAGTTAAACTCTGTTTAATCAGTTCCCAATACTGTGAAGTCTACTGCACCATCACACATTTGCTGTGACTTATGTAATTTGTATAATGGCACAATAATGTAACTGTGTATTTGCATAATGCAAATTATATCATTTGCAATTGTATTATATTTTGTGTATTAATGTAGTTGCATGAAAAACGTAAATGCCTACAGTGTCATGTTCTCTGACTCCATGGAGTTTTCTCAACTTCTTCCTCCCAATTAGTCTGATATTTGTGTTACTTTTATTGAATAGGTGTGTGTGTGTGTTTGTGTGTGTGTGTGTGTGTGTGTGTGTGTATATGCAGGTCTTGGTATATTCGGGTCTTTCCCCGTGTAAGATTGAGAGTATCTTGGCGACGTTTCAACAAGGTCCCACTCGTCATCTTCAGGCTGAAGATGACGAATGGGACCTCGTCGAAATGTCGCTAAGATACTCTCAATCTTACACGGGAAAAGACCCAAATACGCCAAGACCTGCATACCTGTACCTGTGAAAATCTACGAAAACATATATATATCTATAAATAAATATCTTTAATTTCAGCATCCACTGGGCTCCATAAATTTGGCAAACTGCACTAATCGCCAGATTGAACCAGCCAACAGAGAATTCTGTGCTCGTCCCAATACTTTTGAGCTAATTACTGTTCGTCCCCAGAGAGAAGATGATAAGGAAACCTTGGTTAGCCAATGCAGAGACACACTCTGTGTTACCAAGTAAGCATTTTTCTATTCCACATTCTTTCTTCAAAGAGTTGAGTATATATTTTCTCTATTACAGATATCTTTAAATTGATTGTTTACATGGCCTGGCTATCAACATTGTTGATTAAGTTATGAGAATGATGTTGGAATTATGATATCTTTTTTATAATTAATAAAATAATCCATTTTACCTGTATAGGTGAATTTAAAAATTAATATTCAATCTCATTTTTTAAAGGAACTGGTTATCAGCTGATACTAAAGATGAGCGTAATCTTTGGATGCAGAAGTTAAATCAAGTGCTTATTGACCTTCGCATGTGGCAACCTGATGCTTGCTATGTCCCTATTGGAAAACCTTGAATTATGTTTTCTCCTTAAAGCTTGCTTTAAGAGCTAAATACAAATGATGTTATTTTTAAATGAGTGATATGTAAGCAAAATTAATATAAGCTGAATGGTGCAATATTAAGGCTACTCAGTTAAATAGCACATGTGCAGCTTCCACAAATGTTTTCTACTGGTATCACAATGTGCTATGATGTAGCTGCATTTGCTTTGAAAAATTAATAGACATACACTTCCTTTACATGACGTGGCTTTAAATAAACACTAATACTTTATACATTGTCCCTGTCTCTTTTTCGTAATTCTGTGAATTCTTAGTATTTTTTTTATTAAGCTATAAAAAAGACTTCAGCATAAATAAAAATGCCTGTCATAAGAATTATCTTCCAGTTAGTGTTTTCTTGCCATAGTGCAAAAGACTGGATCCAGACATAGCTAAAATGAATAAGCCAATCCAAAAAGTGTGAACATGAATATAGGGATGTACAAAATTTCTTGAACTCTAAAACATTGTTTTCCCTCTGGACCCTCCTTTCTTAACCACATTATGCTTTATATTTTTTTCAGAAGTAAATCCTACAAAACAGAGTAGTTTGAATTAGTCCAGATCTATTACAAATTTATTTTTTCCATAAACCTTGACCTGCTTCCATTTAGAGAATTGTGTTTTAGGAAAACATTGAATAATCTCTGAGAATGGCATAGTTTGAAGGCAGTCAGTTTAGTCCAAAGGGAAATGAAAGTACTGGAATGGTCTGTATCCATATCAACACATTTTTCATATCCCTAAGACCTAATCTTTGGGACAAGTAAGTAGAAGGAAAGATTCAATCTTCAAAAGCAAAATTCAGTATCAAATTCCTGAGAGAAAGGACAAATTGGGAAAAGTGTTGGCTCTATAAGACCTTCCTCTTACTGTTCTGTCCCAGCCTACGTCCGTCCTTGTTGCGTCACAAGAACTAACCCCTCTTTAACAGTAGGCTGGAAAAACCAACCTCTTTTTATTTCCAAAACAGTCCTGATAAGTTTTTCTCCAAAACAAAGATAACAGAATACTTTTCCAAGAGATAATTGGTTACAAACACAAACAGAGCAGGAGTTAAACAAGAAATTCACTGGTAAAACAAACACCATGATCCCTGGAAGTTCTTTACAAACGGTTGCCTTCAGCAACCAGCACCGCCCACACCTTCCCCTTTTATAAAGCAGTTCCAAGGCATGGCTTCTCAATGCCTTCTCTTCCTCCCCTGGAGTTGTCGTATTGACTGCTGCTGACCTGCTCTAGATAATTGCCTGCTCTACGAGCATCAATCATGTCTATCAGCTGTGAATCCTCCAAGTCTGACTCATCCTCCCCACACAGCTGAGTTTCATCCGGTACACGATTGGAGGGGCCAGGCTCTTCATCAGATTGTGAGTCGTCATTCATCAGAGCCTCCCTCTGACTCTGATGGCTCTCCAAATGCCTCCTCCACCTCCTCAGATTCCCTGGACTCAGCTGTTGGGAACACAGGCTGGCACGGAATCACGACGCTTACCTAACATGCTTCCTGCTAAGAGAAAGAAATTAGATTGGCCCTGTTGGTTGCTTAAAATAATTCTTTTAAATTTTTTTTACTTGAGACAGTAGTTTCTGATATGAAAAGCTAGAAGGAACAAAAAGCTCTTGACTTTCACCCTGCTGAAAAAATATTTGTATTATCAGACTAATAGTAACAAAGAAAAAATTAACAAAATGCATCTGTTCGAAAGAAAGAGGCGTTTAACAGCAGAGTTTTCTTTCTCAATGAATTGAATCCTAGCAAATTTATTCCCATCCAAACTTTAGGAGAAAAAAGGTTCCAAATTTGTGACACCCTGTTAGGGTTTTCTCAGTAACTGCAGTTTCAGGAAAATAGAAGGAAAGTTGTGAAGTAGTGAAACAAGGACCTTTTTCTTTTTTTCATAAACTACGATTTGGACTGGCATTTGATTAAGGTATTCAACTCAACAATAATTGTACTTAAATTTGTACAAATCCTGATGAATTAATTTTAAGACTGATTATGAAAGAAAAGAAATGATTGTTTTGAATGAATCCAGTTTTAAACTTGTATCAGACTTGTTTTACAAGAATTTATTTGGTTATTTAGCTTTTTATTTTACTCTTAAGGAACTGTTTGAAAAGAAAAAAGTTTGTTTAAGGTCCATTGAAATCTGTTTAAAATACACATTTTCATATATGATGAATACTTAAACCTTGAAATAATCCCTGCCCAACTAATATACATAAGTGTAAACCTTAAGTGACATTAACTTGAACAAATGTAACAATATTTTAGTTGATAATTCTTTAAAGAAATAAGTAATTTTGCTGAAGTGTTCTTTGTGGTTTTTTAAAACTTGTTTATTTTAGCCAGAATTATTAATTAATTTATATTGATATGAATATGATAGCATTGCATAAATTCACATAGTGGACAACAAAAAGTTTTTTATGATTAATTGAGCACTACATTAATAAAATGGTCATAATACTAGATTTAAAGTACTTCTGGTGAAAACTTAATTCTGCCTTTAATATTGTAACTAAAAACACAGGGAGAATTTGAATAATAGGCTGGAAAGTTAAAATATAGTACATAAAAATAATCCTGTCCAATCAGTTAAGAGTCCATCTTAGTCCAGCATTTTTCTTACTCAAGTGACCAATCACATGTCATATGTTTATTTGTTTATATCTTTATTTTAAGCACTTTTAGAGAATAGTGCATTACATGTTTATTCTAAAAGAGGAATCTGTGTAATAAATGCTACAAAGATGCAGTTGAAACACAAACTTAATGGGAAAGGCAAAGCCATATATTTTAATGTCTAATAGAAACATTAAAGTAATATGTCTGCTATGTTCCAGTTAAATAGAACACATATTAGAAGTCAATTAAACAGAAGCCCTATAACACAGGTGTCAAACTTGATCGCGTCATGTGACATTGTGACTTTTTTTGCCTTAGCGGGGTGAGTATGGCCTGTCCATGATGCATCCGGCCTGTAGGCCGCCAGTTCGGCACCCCTGCCTTATAACTACTGTATTTAGAACATTAAGTGTGTGGCAGTGTGAGTTCCACTGATGGATATAGATCTTATAAATTGTTCTGAAGATTAGAACTTCTGCTTCCCTGTTCCATGAAAAAATTCAATGTAGATTCCTAGTAGATAGTCAAACTTAGAAGGCACCTATGAGCTGATATCTCTGCCCTTTAGAGAAAATATATAAAAGGCAGATTTATTAGGCAATAAAGGAGATTGTGATGTGTTTGTGTTGTATGGACAGGAAGTGCTACATATATCAAGGAGCAAAGATTGAAGCCACCTAAGGAGGCAACTTTATGGCAACACTAGTGGAGAGATGATCCCTGGAGAAAGAAAGGTGCTTAAGAATGAATGGGATGAGGCAGGGGTCCCCAGCCTTCAGGCTGCGGCCCACTACTGGGCCGTGGCCTATTTCCAACCAGGCTGTGATGGGTGGACTGGCGCATGTGCAGCTCAACTTGCACAAGTGGCGGGCTAGTGTGTGTGCACGTGCACACGCAGCTCAACTTGCGCAAGTTGATTTGTGCATGTATGCACATGTGCACTAGCCTGCTGGTCATGTAAGTTGCGCTATGTGCACTTTGGCCTGCTGCTCATGAATCCTGGTTCTCCCGCACCCCTGCCAGACTGCCAAGCCACAAATGTTAGGAACCACTGGGATAAGGTATCTAGCAGCTGTCTGCAGTTCCCTAAACTAAAAATATCTTCCCAGCATTGTGCTATAGTTGCACAGTCCTGAGAAAAATCTTTGTTATGTCCCAAAATCCACAAGATCCAAAGCATCTCTGACCTTATTCCTAATTTACCTGATATATTTCAGTTCAAAATAAGTAAATATGAACGTAACAAAATTTTAATTAAATTACATACATTGTACTTCCCCAAATGCCTTATTTTTGAATGTCACTCTAGTCTTTTTAATCTATTTATGCCTGCCATTCATTGCCTTATATATGCTAATGGATATAACTATTCTGGAAATGCTTTGGAGCTAACTAAGCCAAAGTACAACCTGATTCAAAGAGTTTCCTAGGTGTGTGAGGAATCTTCCCAGGAGGAAAAAAGTGATCACCAGGTAGCTAGAAACTGCTGAAAAATCTCAGCTCTGCCATTCCTTTCATTTTTTGCCATGTATCATCTTTCTTCCTCATCATTCTCAGCAACCAGGATTTGTTTTGAACTGAAAGGATCTTTGTGTGCTTTTCTATTGTATGTCAGTCCACCTCCACTAGTCCTTGATATAAAGTGCTATACCCCAACTCAAAACATGAGACTGGTTATTTAAGCTGTCTATTAAATGATAATTTAAGCTCTTTCTGGGTGTGTTTGTGTGTTTATATTTATATTATATTTTATATAATATATATTATATATTATATTTATATTTCTTAAGAAAGCAAAACTCTTGGAAACAATTTCTTCCAACAGGAACTTTTATTAAGAGTAGTTGATAGCAGGCATGAATAGTAAAATAATAATTATAATAATAGTAAAGTTGGAAGGGACCTTGAAGGTCATCTAGTCCAACCCCCTGCTCAGGCAGGAAACCCTATACCATTTTGGACAAATGGCTGTCCAGTCTCTTCTTAAAAACTTCCAGTGTTGGAGCATTCACCGCTTCTGGAGGCAGGTTGTTCCACTGGTTAATTGTTCTCACTGTCAGGAAGTTTCTCCTTAGTTCTAGATTGCTTCTCTCCTTGATTAGTTTCCACCCATTGCTTCTCGTCCTGCCTTCAGGCGCTTTGGAAAATAGCTTGACTCCCTCTTCTTTTTGGCAGCCTCTGAGATATTGGAACACTGCTATCATGTCTCCCCTCGTCCTTCTCTTCATTAAACTAGACATACCCAATTCCAGCAGCCTTTCCTTATATGCTTTGGCCTCCAGTCCCCTAATCATCTTTGTTGCTCTTCTCTGTATTCTTTCTAGAGTCTCAACATCTTTTTTACATCACGGTGACCAAAACTGGATGCAGTATTCCAAGTGTGGCCTTACTAAGGCATTGTAAAGTGGTATTAACACTTCAGGTGATCTTGATTCTATCCCTCTGTTAATGCAGCCTAGCACTGTGTTGGCCTTTTTGGCAGCTGCAGCACACTGCTGGCTCATATTTAGGTGATTGTCCACTAGGACTCCGAGGTCCCTCTCACAGTTACTACTATAGAGCAAGGTGCCACCTATGCTGTACTTGTGCATTTTGTTTTTCTTGCCTAAATGTAGAACCTTGCTTTTTCACCATTGAATTTCATTTTGTTAGATAGTGCCCAGTGTTCAAGTCTGTCCAGATCCTTCTGTATCTTAAGCCTGTCTTCTGGAGTGTTGGCTATTCCTGCCAGCTTGGTGTCATCTGCAAATTTGATGAGTTCCCCATCTATCCCCTCGTCCAAATAGTTGATGAAGATGTTGAAGAGCACTGGGCACAGAACAGAGCCTTGGGGCACCCCACTACACACTTCCCTCCATGTAGATGCGGTTCCATTGAGGACCACTAGCTGAGTACGGCCGGTCAGCCAGCTACGGATCTGGTGGTGATGCTGTCTACCCCACATTTTTCTATCTTGTCAAGTAGTAGGTTGTGATGTACTTTATCAAATGCCTTACTGAAGTCCAAGTAAATTATGTCCACAGCATTCCTCTCATCCACTAATTTTGTCACTTGGTCAAAGAATGCAATAAGATTTATCTGTCATCTATTTTTGACAAACCCATGTTGGCTTTTAGTAATGACTTTGTTTGCCTCTAGGTGTTCGTTGAGTCGTCCATTTTGTTCCTTTTTTGAGGATGGGAACTACATCAGCTCTTTTCCAGTCCTCTGGTAGTTCCCCTATGCTCCAGGATCTTTGAAAAATATAGTTCAGTGGTTCAGAGATCACATTTGCTAGTTCCTTGAGAACCTTGGGGTGTAATCCATCTGGTCCTGGCAATTTGAACTCGTCTAGGCTGGACAGGTGCTCACTTACTATTTTCTTGCCTATCTTAACTTGTGTTTCTATTCTGTTTTTTATGGCACTATTTTTGATAGGTTG
>NW_015386430.1:3135917-3168459 GCF_001527695.2 Protobothrops mucrosquamatus
TGTTTTCCCCTTGAGGATTCTCCTCCATGGAATCCTTCCCAAGCCCTCTCTAAGTTTATTGAAATTAGCTCTCTTGAAGTCCAAGACTCTAGTTTGACTGTGTTCTATTGCTTGTGCTTCCATAATGTTGAATTCTAATATTGCATGATCACTTCCTCCCAGGGTTCCTATGGCTTCAACACCTTCTATCATTTCATCTTTGTTAGTGAGAATTAGATCCAAAATGGCTAATCCCCTAGTTCCCTTTTCTACTTTTTGGGAGACAAAGTTGTCTGCTAGGTTTGCCAGGAACCTGTTTGATCTTCCACTTGGTGCAGAGTTTGTCTCCCAGTTGATGTCAGGGTAGTTAAAGTCCCCCATTACTATTGTGATGTGCTTCCTACATACCTTAGTTAGCTGACTAGCAAAAAGTTCATCTATTTCCTCTGTTTGTTTGGTTGGGTGGCCTGTAGTATACACCTATGGCAATGTCATTTTCCCCCTTTTATATTGACCCAAATGCATTCAAGACAGTTTTTATCATTGTTGTGCTCTATTTCTGTAGAGATGTAGTTATTTCTTATATAGAGAGCAACTCCACCTCCTCTTTTATTTGGTCTGTTTCTTTTAAATAATTTAAATCCCTCTAGCTGTGTGTTGCATGTGTGGGTTTCATCCCACCATGTTTCTGTAATGGCAACAATATCATATCTGCCCTCATTAACCTGAATTTCTAGTTCACCCTGTTTGCTGTTCATACTCTGTGCATAATAGACAGGATCTGAGGAATTTCTTTACAGATCAATACTAAAGTGTCCCTAAGCAAACCCCACCCCACAGTTCATCTGGGCGGTTCAGACCGGCCAATCCCCAGGTGTTAAGTCCATCGTGGGAAAGGGGAGATAACATCGGTCCGGGTCCGGTTGTAGCACAATGTTCAACAGTTCTTCGCATCTCCTTTTGAGACCGGAGAAATAAGCCAGGCTCTGGAGGTTTGTATTTCTTCCCCCCTCCCCACTTTCCCAGCTGCCAGGTTAGGGAGAAGAAAGTTCAGACAGATGTATATTGCAGGAGGCAATTTGTTACATTGTAATGGGCAGCAGACACAGGCAATAAAGAAAAGGTTACATTGTAGGGAATAGAAATGAAAGCAATAACCCCGCAGGCATATCTCCCCTCCCCCTTGGAAATATGGCAGAACCCAGGGGAAGGTGAGATTTGGTTTTAGATCAGAGGAGATAGATAGAAATGAAATATAAATGGGTTCTGACATGGATGTTTTATTTTTGCTCAGATAAAGAGAAAGCAAAAATGGAAAAAGATTGTCCACTCTTTTTCCACTGTTCTAATACTGTATATACATAATGTATATATTAGTGTCCCTGACTGTGAAAGATTGCTGCAATCTCACTGTTGAATGGATTTTCTTTTCCAAGAATATCAGGCCTTTCCTGAAGGAGCTTCTTCCACAGGATTCTTGCTTCAAATGCAGAAGCAAACTAGAAGTAGTTAAAAAAAGTGGATTAGTAGATTGTATGTTGCTTTAAATTCATGCCCAAATACCTTAGATACTAAAATGTTTGCAGATTAACTGTAATTAAAATACAGAAATATGACAAGTTGGCAGCAATAGCGTGGCCATAAAATTAAACACAAAATTGCTTTTTCTGCATTACTATATTTTCTAGGGTTGTGCAAATTTTTGAGGGAATGTTTCACTTTGAGAAAGGCTTGAATTTTTTTCAAATCAACATTGGCCTTGCTCCCGAGAGCAGATCAGGCATCTATGCTAGAATTAGTTTTTGCATATACTTAGGGCAAAACTATCTTCTGCTACAAAACAGTAAAATGTTTGTTATTTTTCTAAGTTCTGCATGTTCTAGCTGAGGCAGGAAACATGAGGCAAGGAAAAGCAGATTGCCTCTCTGCCTCAAGGAAGAGAATCCTCAAGGAAAAGAATTGGATTTCTTGTGAGGACAAAGTTCTTCATCAAAGTGAAGTCAAATTGCTGTTTTTCCCCCCTAAAATTTTAACCATAACATTTATCTCAATATGACTCACTAGATGTGTTTATTGTGCAGATTTGTTTGCTCATACAGGAAGAACAGCCCTTTGGAGGACAAAATTGAAAGTTTAGCATCCAACCTATCACACACATTCATATTCCCAGCTGAAGTTTTTGACTCACAATTTAAATGTTTATATCATTAATTCTCAGGTTGCAAAGAATTTGTGACTAAAGCACAGAATAGGTCCAATGTTTTGAAGGCTGCATCAGTGACATATCACTCTCTATTCTTCAAATTTCTAACTAAATTTCACTAAAGAGTGAAAGTAAACCATGTTGAATTCAGCTTCTTTTCAGTTGATGCAAAGGTAGTATTGCAACTTTGATAGCTCTAGGGCAGGGGTCTTCAAACTTGGCCCTTTTATGACTTGTGGTCAACTCCCAGAATTCCTCAGCCAGTGTGCCACAAGTCATAAAAGGGCCAAGTTTGAAGACCCCTGCTCTAGGGGATTATGCAAAGAAAAAGAATCAGAATTCTGAGAGAAAAAACCTACAAGAGTGATACTTCTGTCACAGTTGGGAATTGGGCAAATTATTTTAGCAAAAAATATTTACCATAATAGCACCCTTTAGAAATTTCTTTCACCAGAAATACGAATGGAACTCTCACTCCTGACTTTCAGGAAAACTTTAAAATGTACTTCATAGAAGGCCTTTCCTTAAGATCTAGTTTCTGTAACGCTTAACAGTTTAATGAGAGAATGGACAATTCATGGTGTGTTGGTTTTAATTAATAGGTTCTTTTGGTATGGGCACAATAGTTCAGCAGTTAAAGACGCTGAGCTTGTCACCTGGGTAGCTGAGAGCCCAGGTTCGAGACCTGAGCTCTGTGCAATGGGGTGAGGTCCATTACTTGCCCCAGCTCCTGCCCACCTAGCAGTCTGAAAGTTAGCAAATGCAAGTAGATTAGGTACCACTTTTATGGGAAGGTAACAGTGTTACATGTACCTTTGACATATAGCTATGTTGTCTACATGACCACGGAAATTGTGTTGGACAATGCTGGCTTCCTCGGCCAAGAAATGGAGATGAATACCATGCCCTGGAGTTGGACACAACTGACAGGGAGACCTTTAGCATTTTTATTTTGGTATAGTTGATTTTTTTTTAATTGACCTTTACAACTACAAAATTTGTTATTGTTATGACAGTTTATATTATCACTATTCAATTTCTATTGTCTGTTACTCTATTACAATTACCTAGTATATACTATGTTCTATGCTCTTACTGGTATGACAATTTCTGAAACAGGTTCTGTCTTTTGTTTTATTTAAAAAAAGGCATGTAGAGGTTTTGCAACTTTTTATATTGAGTTACTACACATCTTTTCCTCTCTTTTGGTCTGTCCACTTTTGGAAGGAAAAACTGACTGCTAGACACTGTTGCAAATAGCTACAGGGCTTCCAAAACAAGTCTCTTCTCAATTCTCCTGTCACTTCCCATACCTGTGACAAGCTTGCAGCTTTATTGGCAACTGTTGTGCTCATGGCTAGGAAGAAGGCTCAGTTGGGAGAGCAAGAAGATAGCACAGGTGCTTCCAGTTTTGCTAAGCAGCTTGCTCTTCCATCCCCATCAAAATTTATATGATCCCCACTATGGTAGTTCTGTTAGGCTATTGGCCTTTGTTTTATTATGCATTGCAAGTGATGGGGGCAGATTGTGGAATGTTTGCAAAGTGAAAATATGTACTTCAATGGAAATTGGTTCCCAACTCTAAATCTTATTTTTCTCTTCCTAAATTAAGATGTCACTTTGCCAGATTTGATCCCTTCCCCATATCACACACTTATTACAGAATTGTCTGCATGACTTACTAGATTTGGGTTTTAATTTTCTAAGTTAGATAAGAACGTCTTTTCAGCTTGACCTTTTAAAATATGTAATTTTTACATGGCTTTTTCAGCTTTGGAATTTTCTGACAAATACTTTTTGTCATTTGGAAGGAGAAAGTCCAAGGGCCCTCAAGCTGTGTTCTAGCTATACAAAGCAACTATAATTCTACAACTATAATTCTTCAGAATAAACAAGACAAATCATGTTTGCCAGGTTATATCAGGTTTTCTTTTAAAAACATACAGTAGTAATTTTATTTTGTAACTTTTAGTTAAAATGCATGGTCTTATCATTTATAAAGCAATCAAGCATTTAAAACAAATACTGCCTGTGAAGCTATGTAGTTTCATAAGTGCCATAAACACTTTTAGAGCAAGATACTAGAAAGAGGAAATTTTATCCTAGTTGAATCAACTTATAGGTAAGAAAAAGAGAATTCTATTGTCTTCCCAATGATTCCTATACACATTTAAATTTCCAGAACCAATTCATTAAAGGATATCCATTAACCATGGATATTCTAAGCATGTTTTAATTGTACAATGCTTCTAAATATTCTGTTTGATTTAAAAGCAGTCTAACACAATTGTTACTGGTTTCAGGTAGTCCTCAACTTACAACAGTTTGTTTAGTGACTGTTCAAAATTACAACAGCAGTGAAAAAAGTGTGACATTTTTCTCACAACTATTGCAGCATCCTCATGGTCACATGATCAAAATTCAGATACTTGGCAATTGATTCATATTTATAAAGATTTCAGTGTCCTAGGGTCATGTTATCGCCTTTTGTGACCTTTTGACAAGCAATGTCAATGAGAAACCAGATTTACTTAACTACAATGAGTCACTTAACTGTAGCAAGAAAGATTGTAAAATGGGGCAAAATTCACCTAACAAATATCTCACTTAGCAACAAATTTTGGGCTCAGTTGTGATCATAAGTCAAGGACTACCTGTACTAGCAATCAGGAGCAGTTTTCTCATGATGAAAACTTTCAAAAAACTTAATCTGAAAACTAAATTATATAAAGAGAATTGGAGAGCAAGAGAGATTTCAATTGTATTATAAAATTTATGTGGCTAATTCTAAATCAGTTAATAGCAGACACCGCATGAAAATGGGGAGCAAAAATAAATTCAGTTTTAATATACATATTTATGCTTCATTACAGATACTCCTTAACTTAGGATTGCTTGTTTAACAATGGTCTGAAGTTAGAATAGCCTCAAAAAAAGTGCCACCCCTTCTCACCACCCCAGCATTCATGTGATTGTACTTGGCAACTGGCTCGCATTCACAACAGTTGCAGTATCTTGCAATCATAAGATCATGACTTTCTCAGCTAGCCTTTGACAAAGAAAGTCAATTGGAGACACTGGATTTGCTTATTGATCACATGATTCACTTAATGCCCACATGCTTCACTTTAACAACCGTGGTGAAAGTCATAAAATTATGTCTGGTCACATCATAACTCACTTTATGACCCTACCTGCAAGCATTAACAACTAAAAAGTGAAGTACTCATTGGAAACAAAATCAAAAAGATTCAGGTTATCTCAGAAAGTCTTAACAAACAATAGGTTTTTATACATTACAATTAATAATACTTCTAATTGTTTCACATGTACTGATAAAGGAGAATATTTGTAATTCAGAATTGAATTGAGCGGTCCTTGGTGCTCTCTGATGATCATTAGCACTGATATGCTACCTAGTTTGAGTAATGAAACGTCTGCAAGAAAATAGCCAAGCTCAGAGAGCACCAAGGACCTCTTGTTTACATGTAGTTCATATCTGCATATCCACCCCATCTTCTCTCTGCTTTGCTTCCCAATATAAGTCCTGTAACAATTTAGCCACTACATTTAGCTCATAAAATGAGCTGTAGCTCATGAACCTTGTACATGTACCTTTCATTAAAATTTGTTAGTACAAAAAGGTGTTACCAAATAATTTTAATTTTCATACAGTTCTATTTAGGAAGGTATAGGAGGACATAAGAGATAAGAGAGCTATTTTTTGGAAGGGCTATAATTGGCACAAGACATCTCCCAATTGATTACAATACTATGCATCTTCAAAATATATGCAGTTAGCTTTTAGAATGTGTTAATCACATTTTCTCCTTAGCTAGGTGGTTGGTAGTAAACAACAAAAAATGACAGCTCTTGATCCCTTTTTATTATTATTATTATTATTAATTGCATTTATATCCCGCCCTTCTCCTTTCGGACTCAGGGCGGCTGACAGATGATAAAAAGCTAACATAAATACATATTACACCTAATTAAAATTTAATTAAAACGAAATATTTGAAAGTGTCCAATTAAAAGTAATTAAAACCCCTATAAAATCCCCTAGGCCAGTCCCGCTTGCTGNGGTAGCCAATGCAGCTCGCGCAGAAGCGGCGTAACGTGGGAGTGACGAGTCCCTCCCAACACCGCCCGCGCGGCCGCATTTTGGACCAACTGGAGCCTCCGGGTGCTCTTCAAGGGAAGCCCCATGTAGAGAGCATTGCAGTAGTCCAGGCGGGAAGTCACAAGGGCATGAGTGACCGTGCGTAGGGCGTCCCGGTCCATTTATTGTAAATCAATAGTACTAATTTCCCTTGATTTCTGTGGGACCTTTTGCTTACAATGAAATTTGGAGATCCAAGGAGCTGACTTGGATTAACAGATGTCTATGGAGATTCTCGTTCATCAAAGTCATGCTTGTCCCAAATATGCTTTTTCAAGAAGCAACTGGACTTTCTTGTTTTTCTTTAAAGACATTTCACTTCTCATCCAAGAAGCTTCTTCAGCTCTGACTGGATGGTGGGATCCAGTCAGAGCTGAAGAAGCTTCTTGGATGAAAAGCGAAATGTCTTTAAAGAAAAACATGAAAGTCCGATTGCCTCTTGAAAAAAACACCTTTAGATTAGCAGATGTAGAGAGAAATTATTCTGTCTAGTGTGCCTTAATATAAAGGCATTTCTATATTTCAGATGCTAACTAAGCATTTAACAGAAACTCCCTGCAACCCTCAAACTGGATCTGTCAAATAACTAGGGATAGGTAAATACCAACTAGCCCATGTTTCTTGCAGAGTCTTGTTCCAATTAATTCTATAAGCACAATGAAGTGATCTGTCCATGACAAGGGATTGATAAAAAATATCCCCAAAAACCAGTCATATTCTGAGGAAAAGCTTTGTCTAATGGTCCAATCTGTGATGAACCTGGGACAAGCATATTGTTAGTGATGGTCATGCATTTATGAGCTTGGTCTGATCCATGAAAAGAGAGGTTAATCCAAGAGACTAGCATCTTGAAGAAATCCATAATTGGCTCTGCAGTGAAATCAAGCTCTGGAAGTAGCACTGCTGTGCACACTATAGTGCTGGGGATATACAATCACAAAGGTTATATTGGAATCCATTCTCCCAGCTTGTTGCTTCTCACAAATATGCCCCTTGTCTAGCCACCTAAAGACCAATACCCTTTGCAAGTGCCAGGGACTCTAGTATACCATTTCATTTCCCTTATTCAAGCCTGAGTCCAGGTCAGAAAGATTTCAATGAGGTGTACTCCACACTCCATGGCCTGCAAAGTTGTGTTGACACATGCCTGATCTATTATCCATCCATGATTGTCTCACGGATAAAACTGGATTTATAAACCAGCTACTATCTCAATGGTAAGACTGTAGAATCAGAAATAGAGATTGGCATTTAATTCACCTCTCCCAGGGATGATTCAATCTTCCTCCCTCCCAGATCAAAATATTTATGTATTTATTTTTCTTGTCCCTGCCTTACATACTCACCTTCATTTCAGTCTCCCTCCCATGTCTTAGCCCCTATGGTCGTCTATCTTTCTATCCCTTTAAATGTTGGAGGATCTATGTAACACTGACTTGAAGACTAGTATTATGTGCATAAGCACGTCAGCATTTATTTAAAAAAGGTGATTCTGTCCCCTTCCTCCACACTTCTTTATGTATATATCTTCAGTCCAGAAACATTCTCTACTCATCTGGAAGCTGAGTGAGTCATGGCAATTGGACTTCTTTTCTTTTTGGTTCGAAACTTTGCTCCTTCTCCTAATAACTTCTTCAGTCTGAGCAAGTTGTTAGGGAGTCCCATATATGTCCTCCAGGGAGGTTTCATTTCTCACCTAATGAAACCACCCTGGAGAATATATATGGGGTCCTCCTAATAAATTTGTTCAAACTGAGGAAGCTACCTGAATAAGCAGCAAAATATTTCAAACCAAGAAGAAAATAAGTCTAGTTGCTATGATTCAACTTCCAGACAACTCTGTCTGGATGACTGAGAAACTTCATCCACATTCTCTCTACTTTATTCTCCATTCCAAGCAAAGTGATTCCTATGTTAAACCAAACTTTTTAACAGGTGTATGTGTGTGTTTGTGTGTGTGTCTATATGTCTATTATAAATCTCTTCCCTCATTTCTGTGTCAGGAAGCTTCAAGAATGCTGACTTTCCTTTTCTTTCAAGAAAGTGGCAGATAGACCAGGGGTCCGTAACCTCTGGGCCGCAGCCCACTACCGGACCATGGCCTATTCTGAACTGGACCATGTGAGTGGTGGCCTGGGGCTGCACACAAATTGCATAGCTTGACTTGTACGAGTGGCAGGTCAGTACGCTTGCACATGAGTGTGCAGGTCAACTGGTGCCTGTGTACCTGTGTGCCTGCCACTTGTGCGGCCTGGTTCCCCTTTCCTCCCTCCCCCAGCTGGGAGGTGAAGCCACAAAGATTGGGGATCACTGAGATAGACCATTGGCACCAAATGAAGTTTGATTTGACATAGAAACACAATTCCTAGGGAGCAAAAGAATTGTGTGATATCAGAGGAAATTATATCCTAAAGATCCTAAGTGACCTTAATTATCATGCTATCCTATGTGTTATCTAATTCCATATGTTTTGCAATCAAGCACAGTATGCTAATAGAAATCATTACTTCCCATTTAATCTAGATTTTCTTTATTCTATTATAATAAAGAAGGGGTCCTGGGAGTTCAGATGTTGCTCATCAAGTCCCAGGATCTTTATCATTAGTCAAAATGGCTTGGTTTGCTTTGAGTTATAATTTAACAACATCTGGAGAGTCATATATTTCTGTTCTAAATGTATGCCCCCCAATCTTGTCTGTTACCTGATTAGGGTGAAATCCATCCATGGGTTCTAATAGCTGCCAAGTTTCTCCTTTTATTTTGTGCCACATCACAATAACTACAAAAAATAATTATAATTATTTCTTACAATGATAAAAATTATATAATATAGGAATAAACACATATAGTCTTAACACAACAATATTTTTAGCAAATGAGTATGATGCTGTATGTATGTATAAGTATGATGCTCTACGTAACATTGTCAGAGCAAATATTATATTCCCTCCACTTTCTTTCCAGGCAACATTTAAATTCCTCCAAGATATTTATGCAGAGCAAAATGTTGGCAGATCAATTCGCATTCACTTCCAAGCTAGAACAACACTAAAATGAGGCACAATTGGTAATGAACTAGACAACCCATGATCTCTTGAGTATTGTTTCAGAGATATTTCATCAGAGTCCCTTCCAACTTTATTATTATTATTATTATTATTATTATTATTATTATTATTATTATTATTATTATTATTATTATTATTATTATTATTATTATTATTATTATAACAGAGCTTATAATGTACTGCCTTCACTGGAATAGTTGGCATACAATCAGAGATTCATCTGCCTTGAAAACAGCCCAGTCTGTATTATCTAATAAACTGTTTTATGATTATTTTTATGTCATAAAAAGTTTTATAAAATTTGTACTCACTGTAGATCCATGCCAGGTGGATCTACAGCACATCATCCCCTTTGTTCAGAGTCCTAATAATTTTGGGATTGTAATCCCAAAATTATTGAAAAGATGTTATGGTCTGGTCACTTGAAAAGAAGTAAATTGTAATTCTAGTTAAAGCTGAGCAAACCCTTTACACACTTTTTATTATAGAAAAAGTACTTAGTTTTATAATATAGTTAGAACTTAATTTTGTATGAGGAATTGTTTTTAAAAAGAGGTGACCTTGTTTGAGGAGGAGGGAAAATTGGGGGTGGAGAGACAAAGGAGAAGCAAAAGAGGAGGAGATGCCTAATATTGAAATCCACCAGAAACTTCATCCTAATAAGATCAAAAAAAATGTATTGAGTAGGAGAATATTTATGTGACAGGTCAGGATTAGTGGCTTATGATTCTATTACAAGAAAACATCTTTCTTTTAAAGAGGCTAATGGATTCCTTTTTTGGGATTGCAACATTTGTTGGAAACATCTTTCTGAACATTTTCATATGCATAATATCATTTCATTCAGTTCTACCTGTGTGAGTGTGTGTGGAGACTCCCTCCCCCTCTTTGTCCCAAAGGTGCTTTTTCAAGAGGCAACTATGCTTTCATGTTTTTCTTTGAAGACATTTTGCTTCTCATCCAAGAAGCTTCTTCAGCTCTGACTGGATGGCGGAGAATGGAAGGATTTATATTCCTTGTACATTTGGTTTTTCCTGCTTAAGTGTAAAACCTTGCTTTTCTCCACATTAGATATCATTTTGTTGGATAGGGCCCAGTGTTCAAGTCTGTCAAGATCCATTTGGGTCCTGAGCCTATCATCTGGGGTGTTGGCTATTTCTGCCAGCTTAGCGTCATCTGCAAATTTGATGAGTTGCCCTTCTATTTCCTAAATCGTTTATCAAGATATTGAAGAATACTGGGCCTAAGAGGGAACCTTGTGGTACCTCACTGCTTACTTCCCTCCATGTAGATGTAGTACTACTCTTTGAGTGTGCTTTGTCAGCCAGTTACAAATCCATCTGATGGTGGTGCTGTCAATCTTACATTTTTCTAGCTTACGAAGAAATAGGTTGTGGTCTACTTTGTCAAATGTCTCACTGAAATCTAAGTATATTATGTCCACAGCATTTTGCTGGTTCACTAATTCAATCATTTTATTACAGTATAGCATTATTATTAGTAGTAGTGTTAATATTATGACGAGTATTATGGTAGTTGATCATTTTTACAGATATTTCAATGAATCATCCTGTCAAATATGTTATATCATCGTTTATAATCAGCTTGTGCAATCTTCTTGTAAGTCCTGAGTATATGATCTACTGTTTCTTCTGTTTCTTAGCACAATCTGAATCATTTGAATCGGTTGACAATTTTTCAATACTGTATTGATTTTGTTTTAATTTGTGTAGCCTGCTCTTGCAGTGCCAAAATCAAGCCTTCAATTTCTTAATGGGTCTACTATTCTTTAAGTGTAATCTTTTATTCCCAGTTCCCTCCCACCAACCTTCAAATCTCCTCTTATCATCTGTTTATTTTCAAATCATCAAACTTTTTCACAGAGATTTCTTGCAGTTAATTTCAAAGACTTCATATATTCTGTTATAAAATTTTAAACACTCTACAGGACATATCTGAAGTCTATCTAACCCTTTAGCTTTCAAAAATAAATATTTTAATTGCCCCTTTGCTGTTTATTTGGGGCTCCCAAATAAATATTTTAATTGCCCCTTTGCTGTTTTTTTTTTTTTTAATAAAGTTCTTCTTGTTAATCCTTTATTTTTTTTAAATCTTACTTGCAGCTTCTTTCACCCAGGGTAGAAGGCAAATCTTTTATTGTAATACAGATAGTCTTTCAGAAGATTCTTACATCTAGAAACTCATTAACAAGCAGCTTCCCAAAGTAGCTAAGACAGGGAGTAGATGAACTTAGTGGTCCTTTAAAGACACCAAATTATGGTTTAGGCAGGATGTTTTCTCTTCCAGCTCACCGAGCTCTCAGACTTGCTGGAAATCATCATCTTATGATCTCTTGACAGGGATGCTGTGAGAAGAGAAAACTTATGGGTGATCCTAGTCCATTCTTAAATCTAGAAAGAAATTCCAAAGAGCTGATTCATTGGCTTCTTTTTTGTGGAACTATCTTCAGTCCACCAAAATGGATTTTAAAATATTTTTTCTTCCTCTTTTTTAAATAAAATTTTATTCTATTTTTTTATGTAGGATTGCTCTATTTTTCTATCGAGGAAGGACAGATATCCCTAGCCAAACACCTCAACAGTACAAGGTCAGGAGCTGGGATTACAACACTAATTTTATTTTTTTCTCATTTTTCTTCCTTACCAGAAAGTAATATAGAGTTAAGATATGTAGTTAGGATGTGTAGTCCCAGAGGTTTTCTAGGAGAAGAGGTTTGAGATGTCAGCCCATAATTCTAAGACCTCAACCATACAGCTACAACATAAAATCATAGTTTTATACTGAGGTACAGGAAATATTCAAATTAGGCTTCCCCAGATGTTATGATATTTGGGATCCTTTCTAAAAGTTCTAGGATTAATAATAAATTTAGTTCTCCATTTCTGAAAATGCAAGCATCTCTACTGTTAGACAGATAAATGAATTAATTTGCTCTGGAGTGTAGTTAGAAGAACCAGATTCTTACCTGTCATCTACCTGAAACAATGCTAAATAATATTTTGCAACATTATTGCAGGTTTCTTGCAGTAAAACAAATGTATGCTTTATTCATGATCCAAATAAAGATGCAATAATGTTATTGATCATTTATGTATGTTCTTAAATACTTATGTATACATATTTAAATTATCAATGACATCATTTATATTCAAGGCAGGAAAGAAAGTTCACAACTTAAGAAGATTAAAGGCAGCATAATAGAGATGTTAAAAGCCCATATTGCCTTAAATTTTCTCATATTTTAAAGGGCTATTCAACTTATGAACAGAGACATTCTAGTCTTTGAACAAACTACTTTGTTTCCCCAAAAATAAGTCCCAGACTTATTTATTTATTTATTTACTTGTTTGTTTGTTTATTTAGCCTCCAAAAGAGACACTAGTTCTTATTTTCCGGGGGTGTCTTTTCCAAGGTCTCACCTTGCGGTGGCAGCACCGACAGCCCAGCCCAGCCGGCCCACTTCTTCTGTGGTTAAAGGAAATGCCTCTGCAGCTGAGAATGGAGCTCAACCTGCATTTCACCATCAGAGGCCTTCTGGAAACGCCTCTGCTGCCAAGAACTGAGCTATGGATTGAATCTGTAGCTCAGTTCTCAGCTGCAGAAGCCTTTCTGGAAGATCTCTGATGGCGAAATTCAGGCCGGGGGGTGCCGCAGAAGAAGTAGACAGGCAAGGGAGGCCTCGCTACAAAGGTAAGTGGCTACAGGACGCGTGGGGCAGCTCCACTCCCCCACCCCCCACCCTAGTTTGATTTTTAGGTGTGCATGTTTTAGGGCTTATTTTTGGGGTAGGGTTTATATTACAACCACCCCCAAAAATCAAATTAGAGCTTATTTTTGGGGAAACATGATATATTTAGTTTAATTATATGGGGACTTTGGCACCATCCATATTTCAGTCTCACAGAACAAAATCCTGAAAAACCTGATGGGACCTAATTCTCATTAAATCAATTCTAGAACATTTAAATTCCAAGTGTTAAAACATTGAAAGTGGGTGATAAAATAGCATTTGCTGCTAAATATTTCATACTCTGAAAAGGTTTAGCATTGATTTAGCAAGACTGTAAACTAAAAATAGGTTAGTGAATAGAATGAAATGGCAGCAGTGTAGAAGGAAATTTTTTTCCTTCAAGGAGCTATAAAACATTGATAGAATTATGTTTTGGTAAGATTAGATTTTACTAAGCAATGCAGAAAGTTAAACTGTTTACTTCTTTCCACATTCCACTATTTTGATTTAAATTTATTATTTCAAAATAATTCAGCTCACTAGCAATATGCTAAAGGCTGTTACACAGTTTTAAATAGATCTTCAGAATTGTTTTGATGTAAATGCCTATCCATTAATAATTCTTTATTAATAAAGAATATGTGACTGCATCACTAAGTAAAAAGAAAGATAAGTAATTCAGAGTTCTTATGTCTCATCTAGTGATAAAGCAGATAATAAATATAATAGTAGCAAGCTTTTAACTTGTCATTCCATTGAAGAAGTTTAGGGATAATTGTCAATCTTTCAGACTGGGAAACCAAGGTCATGCATGCTAATTCTACTTTTAATATAAGATTATAGCAACAGACTCTAGCAAGTTTGAATGTGCTTCCCTCATCCCCCCTCCCCTTTATCTTCATCTTCATGAGAACTGGGCTGGGGGGGAGAGACGTGGAGGTCTTGTCTGAGATGCTTTCTCAAGTTACAGTTTTGCCCCAGGCTCAGATTTCTTTTACCTGCCCATTGTCTTGGTAGCAGCTCTTCCTCCTGTTCCTTAAGATTTTCTCTTCCTTTCCATTACAGTACGTTAAATATTTTAAATTCAAAACCTTTTGAATTCAAAGTCAAGTTCAAAATGAGTCATTCCAACTATTCCAGAAGTGTTTATGTCAGGGCTATCGTATCTGGGCAGCAGAAATCCAGGTAAGCACGAAAACAATTATTGATGTTTACCAATTGTAAAAACTACAAAAAGACTGCAAATGTTGGAGGAAGGCTTGGGGGGGCTTTGAAGCAAAACGATGTAAAGCAATGTGGCGGCTTTTCTTAATTCTTAGCAAAGAGAAAGGGTTATGTTATGTTACAGGTTATGTCACAGTAAACAAACTTAATTGTTGTCTTATTTATTGCTTAGTTTTGCTTGATTGTTTCTTGAAATGAAGTGTCTTTCCCTTGAAGATTTGTCTAGTCTGAATAGAAATGGACAGTAACACATTTCTTCAATAATTCTCCAGTACATCAGTAATTCTAATAAAACTATATGCCTTGTAAACAGAATATTTTTTTTCAAATGTTGGCTCCTATGTCTCTACAGTAGCTGCACCTTCATTATTCTACTTTTCTTTAAATTATAATGTTTAAAAACAAAACATCATCGCAGGGTCTTGCTACTGCAGAATTCATGAATGAGAACCATCTCACCAAGGGAAGGAATTGATATCACTGCCTCCATCCATCTCTCCTTGGACAAAGTTAGCAAAACGATTACATTGATTGTTCAAACCATAGCAGGCCAGTAGCAGTACTCAAGTTTTTAAGGTAATTCATATGCATTTACTTTAAAAAAATGGCCACTCTTTAATACCTCACAATCTTGTCCTTGGAGAATAATAATCAATATTCATCCTTTAGGCCAGCCTTCCCCAGTATTGCTGTCACTTGAAACCTTATGCTCCTGTTCCAATCTAACACTTCTAAGTTTTGGCACCAGTTTGACAAGGTTAATTTTAAGCTAGTGGGCATTGTCCCTCCTTCTATTGATGTACAATTGTTCATTCAGATTTTGTTTACTTACTTTCTTTCAGTGGGAAATCCATGTAGAAAACGTCAAAATTGGAATACTTCTCAGATTTTGCTATTTCTTTCAGGACATTGGAAAGAAGCATGGCTCTCTGGGGAAAAAATCAATAAAATATGCACCCTTACTTTATTGATATGAGAATTTGCTAAGACTTCAGAATATTGTTCTCTCTTGCCAACATGTGACCTTTATATTGTTAAAGCACTGTATTGTCAGAGCTTCTCAGAAGGAATTTAAATGTAAATATGCCAATTTGAGTCAGAAAACTGACCTCTCTTTTGGCAAAGAATTGTCCTATTGGCACATCTTTGATAAGTATGCTATAAAGATGCTACACAATTTCAGTGACAACGTTCACTTACAGATGTCAGATTTTCAAAGTAAGATTTGGTAAAGATTCAGTGGTCCACTAATCCATTTCCACTACCTCTGTCAGGCCCAAGCCCAGAAATGAACCAGTGGGATCCAGTCAAGTCCAATCCTTTGTTTGCTTACACCTAATAGACAAATCTTACCAAAATAAAGCTATAACTTTCTAAGCTCTAGATATATTCTGAGACATTCTAGATAGTGCTTATAACTTTTGATCATTTGAAACCCTTTAAATTGAGCTCAATTGCTGATGATATTATAAACATGCCCATGAAATATTCTCAGCAGCAGTACAGAATTGGTTTGCCACAGACTTCTTCCTGGATTTCTCTCTCTAGCCCAGAGGTCCCCAAACCCCAGTCTGTGGACCAGTATGGGCTGCGGCATGCCAGCAACCGGTCTGCACAAACAAGCAAAGCCCCATCCGGAGGATGCAGGCAGCGCACAAAACCATGCAACCTCTGGTCCACAGAAAAACCTCTCTCCATGGAACCAGTCCCTGGTGCCCAAAAGGTTGGGGACCTTTGCTCTAGTCTATATACCTGCAAGATCCTGTTGATCTCCCCTTTAAATACTAACCAAGCCAGCCCCTGCCTATACTTTTTGTTCTGGAGTTTTTGTTTTATGATCCAAGTCGGGGAAGTATTGCCACTTGCTTCAGCTCTGTCCTAGTGCGAGTGTATGCCTGTTGAACCATCAAACATTAAATAGGAAATCTTAATGATATTAAAAGTCAGACATTTTTTCCTCAAAAACAAAATAATACCACAACCATTATGCTTATCTTCTTTTAAAGATCTAGATATTGTTCCTTTAAAAAAGGAAAGATAGATAGATGATTGATTGATAAATGATAGATAGATAGATAGATAGATAGATAGATAGACAGACAGACAGAGAGACAGACAGACAGACAGACAGACAGACAGACAGACAGACAGACAGACAGACAATAGTTTAGATAGGAGAGAGATTTATACTATTTATATATTACATACCTCTGTAGTCAAATTCCTAAGTATGTCATTTGAAGTCAACCAGCCATTGCATGGATTAATCTGTGGAATGTGAAAAGCTCTTTTAATATGGCATCAGTATTATATATGGTTGAAAAAGACCAATATAGTCTACTAGATAGTTGAGTGGTAGCATGAAAAATAGCAGCTGGAAGTGACACCCTAAAAATTTCTGAAATGATCAGAAGTTTAGATAAATAGCAGTGCATTAAACTTTCAGACCTAATCTGGAAATGCCAAATGATTTGATTATACTTGGGAAACATTTGTTTTCAATAAATGCAGCAATAAATGTAACTGTATTTAGATGTTTCTGACTGTCAAATGTTGCCCATAGTTTTAGCAGTAAAGACATAGATGACCTACAAAAAGTTTGGCTGTCAACATTAAATATTAACATGGTGCTGCACAGAACTTTTTTCCTAGTTTTTCAAATGTGCTTTGATGGCATCACATAAGGCTTTATCATCTTGCCTAGCCCTAGGGCTTGTTATTTCCAAAAGACTGGATAACACTATTTCAGAAAACAAAATGCTGAAGACCAACAATTTATGGAAAAAGTTTTCATCTGCTAATGTCTTAAGAAATTTGCACTCCATAATACTCTGCTCCACATGGTGCAAACAGTACTGACTGATTTTTTTGTCATTAATTCTAAGATCTCCAGTGTTATGCCTCAGATGCCAAAAGATTCTCTCCTTGGTGAGAATCAACCATGATTCCCATCTCACTTGACTTTTGACATTTTACATTAAAAAAAACTTTTTAAAGAGTATATATTGCAAAATAAAATCATAGATTTCAACATCAGCTTTATTTCTGAGAATGTCCCAGTCCTCAAACAGGTCCTGTGACAAATATGGATGAGGGTGCCTAGCCCTTTGTTTGGAAAAGTGTCCACCTGGTGAGAAGGAGGACAAAGATTAACAGAGAGTTAGAAACATCCTGTGGAGGAAAGCTACAGATTGGAAGACAGTTTTCTGGTAAATTGGTGTTTTGTTACATATTATGTTCCCTGATAATCATTTGTTCCTGAGCAAGCTTTATTTCCAGCAGCAACTTTGCAAGAGTATCTCAAACATATTCTCAAAGTTCTACAAATGGCCAACCTGAAAAAACTGGGAACTCCTGCATTAGCTCTTAATCCATATCAAATTGTTACAAATACAATTATTCATATAACTTTTATAAACATCACTTTATATAGATTATTATATAAATGATAATAGAAATATTAAATTGCATTTAAATTCCATGTAAAATTATTGTCACTTAATTGTTTATTTTCAGTGCTTCCAAAGTATGGATGGGCTTCTCTAGTACTAGAGCAAAGGGACAGATGAATTTCTGTGTAGAACTGTGTTATGTTGTGTTTCCTAAAGGTGAGCACCAGCAGGTATCCCATTATATGTTTTGACTTAGTCAATCTGATTTTAACCTCATCTGTAGCTGTAATAGGAAAGTTGCCTCCCAAAACTCCAATACAGACACGTAAAGAAAGTGTACACTAAAATAATAGAAACTAGCTTAAGACAGTTATAGAACCACAACTAACAGAAGAGCAGATAGGTTTTAGAAGAAATAGAAGCTGCACAGACAAAATTTTTGTGTTTAAAAACTAATATAAAAGAACATGGACTACAATAAGAACCTCTTTGTCACATTTCTAAACCAAGAGAAAGCATTTGATAGAGTTGATAGAAAATTGTTATGGCTAACATTGACCCAATATGGAGTAAGTGAACATCTTATTAGAGTATGCAAATGCTTATATTATTATTGTAAAAGTGTAGTCAAATCAAAGAACATCAGAACCCTTAATAGTAACATCCAGAGTAAAACAGGAATGTGTACTATCATCACTATTGTTTATTACTTACAGTACATTGACAGCATAAGCAAAGAAACTAAACCCAAGAATGGAAATAATATCAATAAACAAATAATAATAATATCAAAAAACTACTCTTCGCTGATAGTCAGGAATTGATAGCAAATAGAGCCAAGAAACTGCAACAACATCTTATAGCTATGAACCAAGAATGCAACACAAATAATATGAGAATCAACAACCAGAAGTAATGGCAACTGGAAGAAAAAAAGCATACCCTAAATATAGTGATAGGAGGAGCAGGCATAAAACAAGTATCAAAGTTCAAATATCTAGGAACAACATTCACCTAAGATGGTGAAGTGGACAAAGAGATTAACAGATTGCAGAAAGGCAAACCAAGTATTGGAACAGCTTGCCATACCATACCAATCAGCACAAATAAACATCTCATGCAAACATCTTATCCCCACCCTATGTTACCAGTGCCTAACATGAACACTTACAGCAAAACATAAACAAAAGCTAATCACCAAGGAAATGAAATATTTGAGGAAGGCTGCTGGAGTGACAGAAGAGATAAAATCAGAAATGAGACCATAAGACAAAGAATTGACATAGAACCAATCTTAAACTATATACAAAAACAGCAAATGGAGGGGCTTGCTAATTTGGAGAGGATGTATTGTGACGCCATACTGTACAAGGTATATACAAAAAGAGAAGGTCAAAGAACATGAGGCAGACCCAGAAGAAGATGGAGAGACAAAATCAAAGTTACACTACATCAACATCAGTTAACAATAGTTGAGGCTGCCAGAAGTGCAAGAGCCAGAACTTTGTATCTCCCTTATAACCAACACTATAAAAGTGGCAGAGGCAGAAGAAGCAGAAGCAGAGGAGGAGGAGGAGGAGGAGGAGGAGGAGGAGGAGGAGGAAAAAGAAAAAGAATGCAATTTAGCATCAAATATAATTATGCAAGATTTCTAGTTGCCATACCTGAAGACAACTAAGAAAAGAATAAAATTGTTCATATGTGACATCTTTGTTTAGCTGACCTGAAAAACAAAATATTTTTAGTCAATAGATTTCAAAACTAAAATATCCTGGCTGGAAACATATAAGCTATCTATTTGACAAGGATTTCATAATAGTTCTATTCATGGATTCATAAAATAGCCAACCAGATTTCCCATTAACTTCCTATCATTGTCATCACTGATTTTGACAGCAGGTATACATATCATAATACTCTTATACCCTAGTGAGGCAAGTCACAAAAAATTGTTACAGGCAATGGCCATAGATGGTACTTTCTTCTTTTTCGACTGAAAATGTAAACAACTCTTTAGATTTGCAATAAACTATTTCTAAATCTACAACACCTTAGCAATACTATTAAGATAGTGATAACAACAACTTTGTGAAGGAGAATAGAATAAAGTTATCTTCCACATATTATTTCTGTACAAAGAGACAGAGTCTGAAACATTCACATGTTAACAATAAATGGATATTTTTCCAAAATAGCACTGAGTCCCACAATATGTTCTACCAATGCATCTTGGGTAGTATTTTATATATATAAATAGCATTCTTGAAGAACAGTGTCATTTTGGAAAAAGAAAGAACTTCAGCCCTTTTCCATAACTTTTACTTCCATGTATGTCTTGTGTATTGATTCTTCTTATGAATCAGTTACCTTTAGATATAGATTATGTATGAACAATTCACTATATCAATAAAGAATCTCTAAAGCTATAGCTATATCTTTCTTCTATGTATAATGTACATAGTGATGTACTGCTGCTTTTCCAAATATTTTCTTGTTTGTTATTGGTTTATTGTCTCTTTTGTATTTTATTAAATAAATAAAGCAAAATGAAACAAAATAACCTCATCAGCTCTCTATTTAAAACAAAATATTTTAATTAAAGATAAAGTTTTCTAGCAATGAGACCACAGTGCTTCCCAGTGTGGCATTTATAGAGCCCCCCCCCCCAATTCTCATTCAGAGAATTGAACAAGGGATTCAGATGGGCTTTTTCACTGTATAAATTCTGCTGTTTTTTATCCTGTCTTCCTTATTTTCTTTCTCATGGAGTAAATCTGAACAGCAAAAAAGGAAAGGCTGCATATTATAGGTATTCTAGCAACTGTTCATATGTAAACATGTCAGATTTCCACCCAGCATTTGTTTCAGTCTCAAAATATATACAGTTTCTTCTTCTGTTCTAAGCCAATTCAGGCAGGAAGATAGGTGAATTAATCTTATAATAAAGTCAAATACTGAAAGTGAATGACTGATGCTTTACCTATTAATAAGACTTTCCCTCTCCAACAAATTTAGTCATTTCACATCAAGGAAGATCAAAACCATCTTTGTATATGTCAGCTTCACTTTTTATACAGCATAGATATTGGCTTTAAAGGAAAAAGGATGGCAACTATATGGCTGTATAGGTCATCTGAATTCAAACACTATTATACCACGCCCTCATATCTTAATTTATTCTGCATTGTTGCTTTTTTTCTAGCTTAATTCTCCAATAAACCCAGAACGGGAAGTAAAACTAATAGTTTATCAGCCAAATCTATAAAGTTGATAGTAGCATTTTCCTCTAGATATTTGTCCTAAATCTCCCAGGGTTAAGCTTCATTGGATGACTAGCTTCTAGCAGGATAAGTTTGGAAGAAAAATATCTATCATAAATTTGAAATAGAGATTAAATTATTACAGATAACTTTGGAAGTCTGCAAATTATGTTTCTGCCCAATTTGGTGCTTTATGGACCTTTTAAATATTAATAACCCTGCTTTTCCTTGACCACACAGATTTTTTTCTTAAAAATGCAAGGTATTTAGCTTGCCAGTTAAAAAAGTCATCTCATTAATTCTTTCTGCCTAAAAAAAACTATAGGTACATGTTTTTGTGCAGAAAGGACTTGTATTTTACTGTTGTTTTTAAAAACTCGGAATCTCTAAAATGCCTTCAAACTCAAGAAAAAAGATAAGTATTACATTTACCAAGAGGATGGTATCTCCTGTGCATGGCATCCCAGATAAAGCTACCATTTACTAAGCCAATCAAAATCACGTGGCTCCCTTTTGGAAGTTGACTATCCAGGTAAAGCAAAGTCTTCACAACATTGGAGCGCATTTGTTTAGGATGTGTCATTTCGTCCAATGTGTCTGGATTTCTGTAAAAGAAAGAATAAAGAACCATATATCCTTTAATATGACCCATGATTATAAATTATGAGCAATATCTTCTTTGAAGTTACTTAGTTTTAAAACAAACCAAAACAAATGACCATGCTCAAAGTATTCTGCTTTGGACACATTATGTGAAGACCCTAGCCCTCTGGAGAAGGCTGCCATGCTGGAAAAAGTAGAAGGAAAGAGAAGAAACAAACCAATAGCTAGGTGGATGGACTCTATTATCATAGCAATGAGGGCACCTTTGCAAGTTCTCAAAGAACAGGTTAGGGACTGATCATTATGGAGAAAATCTCTCTGGGCAGTCAGTAGAATTGAAAATGATTTGATGTCACTTAATCAGTTAATTAAAAAATTGAAACCAGATAATTAATTAGCTCTATCCCAATCTTGCCCTTCTACTTAAAATGTCAAAATACCCAAGGATGTGTATGCTAACATTATCTAATAAATGCAGACTATTTCTTTTCTGAGAAGTAAGGATTGTGGAAAATTAAATGCTAAACTGACAAGTCATTCCATTTGCACTTGTAGTCAGTCTCAGCATTTAGCAGAAGTTCTTAAAGATAAAGCTTTTTCTGAAGGGGCAGGGTGCAACTTCCAATACACCTGATTTAGCATGACAGAATTCTAATCCCTTTCTATAATTTATTTCTGTTATCTTTTATTTTAAAGAACAGATTGCCTCTGGGCCCTGTCAATCATATCTGGCTTCTCTCTTGCTACCATGTCTTCATTTCACAGATAAAATGGGGAATTTACTGTGGAAATGATCAATTTAGAAACCAAAGTACATCTACTATCAACAAAAGCCTAAAACGTGTCACAGTTTCTATGCATTTTTAATGTTCATTATTATTTCTTCTGTCCCAGACATGTCTTGTAAGCTATGAAATATATATCATCTGTCTGTATTTTTATACAACACCCAAATTGGCCATTGTAATTTAAGTTCTATTGGGAAAGTGCCAAGCTGTCAGTTTTACTATCTCTACCACAAATGCATTTCTCAGTCTTCATTTTTTATGTTGTCATGACTTAGTGGCTTATGTCCTTTACTTCAGACATGATTACACAGCATATAGAACCTGGTTGTCTTATCATTGTTTCAAGAAATGGATTGAATTACATCAAGACTTTATTATATTAAAACAGACTAAATACCAGATCATTAAAATCTAATGATACAGTAAAATAATAAAAATAATAAAATAATTAAACACACCTATACCTACCCACACACAAAACCTGATTCTGTAATGTTAATATATTATTATACCCATCTTTAACTTTGGTACATGGATATATAATTTGATATTTATGCTATCATATTATGATTATTTGGAATAATAGAAACATATGTCAGCCTCTTGTAATCTTTAATCCGTGCTAAATCTGAGTATATTTTAAGCAAAAAAAATAAATAAATCTGTAAGATGACTTGTAAGGATCAAAATTTTTATCCCATACATTTTCTACTTTTTCTTGGAATACAGTTTTCCAAATGGATTTAATTCAGTATCTCTTTGAAAGTAATCTCTCATCATGACAAGAATGATGGAATGAGTGAGTTTTCTTTAGGACCACAGACAGACTTGAACATTCATATTATTTTGGCATCCAATTTCTTTCAGAAGCAATATAGTTGCATATAGTATCATATAGTTGCATGCATACTGCAGCCAATTTAAAGAATGCTACGATAACTACCTTATAAGATGGGGTAGGCTTTCTCATAAGTAGAAAAGAATAGGATTGCATTGTAATCATGGAAAAATGATCCAAAGGGGGAAAAGCATTTAAAACAGAAGCAAGAAAAGGATATGAAGGCACAATTTGATGAACTAACGATCAGAAATAGTAGAATTTTAAGGGAAGTAACTTCTTGTAAATGTTAACAACTAATTGGTATAAATATGAAAATTATGGATGCACATAAGCCTGTTTCCCTGTTTCAATATAATTGGGAAGAAAAAAAGGTAGACAATCACAGCTAAGATTTTGCACAGTGAATTGCATATCTTTGTATTACACATATATTTTATTAAATGTTTATTTTTTAATAATGGAGCTACTAGAACCTCAATTTAAAAAGTAGACAGCCAAGACAAAGAACTGGGCTATATCAGATAAAACAACAATTAATGTCATTCATGTATAAATTTGATTAAAATTAAGTGAAGATATAATTAATATGATTGTTCCTTATGATTTTCATAATTTTATCTTTTGGTTGAATTACAACTTGCAATCAGAAAACAACTTTACCAATGAAGGTTTAAGGGAATGCATGTTGTGAATCCCCCCCCCTTTTTTTTTTTTACCAATCTACAGTCTTCCAAACACTTTTTATGAGATGTCAGAATATGGTGGGAGCTGTAACTGATAAATACAATTATTTGGGGAAGAAGGATGTGATAGGTGTACAAAACATAATGGAAATCTAAATTCCTTAGATTCATTGTTGCACTAAGGACATTATATCAAGATTATGCATTAATAAATCATTTTGCACATTTATTTATCATATCTTTTTACTGCATGTACCTGACAAAGCCAGACAGAAAATATTCTACTAAAATATTTGTAGAGACACATATATGAAAGAAAATAATTCTATGTAAAAATACTGGAGAGCATGCATACAGACAGAAAATCAGAATGTTTAATATAACATTATAAGGATGTTACACAACATAAGGCAAATGTACAATATATCTATACTAAACAATTAGATATTGTACCACTTCATTCTTGTCACTGCTTAAAAATATATTTGAAATTATAGGTTAATGATAATAATAAACCTACCCATTGCAGACATCTCTGGAAAGAATGAATGACTATTAGCTTAATTTAAATCTCTAGTATGGATACGTTCTGTGTTAATTTTATTTTTAATCTTACCCATTGCAGACATCATTCCCAATCATTGCAAAAATAACTATGGCTGGTTTGTCAAATTGCTGATTCCTTGCCAAGCTAGAAATGAAAAATAAATTAAAAGTATAACTTAACAATTCTATACATACAATGAATAATCACACACATGCATCCCATACTTATACATATTGTGACAACCAATATATTCCAGTTATATTGAACCTATTGATGAAAAGTACCATAGATATTTATAGAAATAAATGTAGGTATAAAGTCCAGATCACACTTAATTAAGAAATTGTGGTCACAGTTTATATAAGCATGTAGAAAAGAAGTAGTGTGGCTCTTCTATATTTAGATCTTATTTACTACTTACCTTTGTACAAGATGTAGTACATTTCTTGAAGAGGCACCTAAATAACCAAAGTAATTGGATACAAGAAAATATAAGGCAGCTGAATGAACTATCTATTGTTATATTAAGTACATAATTTAAGTTGTCATAAATAAAAGTGATAATTCAACCTTACTTAATTTAAATGGAATTTCTTTTTGTTTTATGGTTTACGGTCAACATATCCTATGTTGAGGGTATATCTGCATATTTTAAATCTAAAATGTAGAGAAGTTACAGTAGAAGTGTAACAGCTGAGTTGGGAGGTAGAATGGAATCCTATGTTTCAAAGTACATACTCTAATTTTCTGAACTATTATAATAGCAGTTTAGTTTTGGGGCAAAAAAATTGCCACATTCTTAACTAAACAATTTAGAGAGTAATAGTATCCATCTGGTGTGGTGTGACAGACTAAAATTTACTTTCCATGATTTGGTAAATAAAATAAGGAGAAGGTTTTTAAGATTTCTAACTTCTGGGATATGTATGTGGACTACAAATCTAGGGCTCCCAACACCTCAGCTTGAATGATCTCACATTATTAATGCAGCCTTCAAAAACTAGGCATCTTCCAAAGTGTGAACCTCAATTTCTATAGTTCCACAACCAGAATAGTTATTGTTGCAAACTGAAAATTGAAATTCATACATCTGAAAATAATCAAGATCAAAGAAAGCTAGATTAATGTTTTAGAGATCCTTTCATGAAGTTTTATCTAATACTAAGCCAGAGGATGGAGTACCCATGGCATCCCATTCATTCTTCCATTAGTCATAATGATTTCTTCCACAACTGCTGCTCTGGCTATCTAAAACCTGCTGATTTTAGAAAGCAGCAAAGGAAGATGAAAAGATCTGGGTGAATCAAGTGGGAGAACTTTGAATTCCCAGTTCAGAAATTGACTGACAGAATGCTACATTGCATTCTGGTAAAATTATTACACTATGAGAGTGCTAAATAGGCTCTAATTATTCTGTTTTACATAGGAAGGCCTCCAAGTCCAGCTCAGGTATAGTTTTCTTCCTGAATTTCATTTAAATGCAATAATAAGGTATCATTTGTCATAGCCAAAAAGAAATGGATCTTCAATACAATAAATATAATATATGAAAGCTTTTGTAGCAACACTGTGGACAAGAATTGGAAAGATAGTTTCAACGGAATTCAAATCTTGCACTTTTGTGCAAGAATAATTAGATAGTGAGTTGCCCTTAACTTATCACTCAATGAACCCTTTGCTCATGAAAGTTATAAAGTATAAAATTTAATGATGCAAACTGAAGAGGCTCCAGGTTCCCCTAATTGTATTCAAGTGAAGTATGATTCTTTATACAAGCAAGATTAAAATCACATTTCCCCTTTACTAATGGCACTCAACTCTGTCATGAATTGCCTGTCTTTATAATGTTCAATGGACCAAAGCCCTCATTATAATTACAAGAGAATATGAGTTGCTCAGGTTCAAGGTGGAACATTTCATCATAGAATGTGAAAAAAGAATAGATGAGAAATTATGAAGTAAAGGAGAAAAGATTGAGAGAGAGTCTCTGCATTAGTAATATGTAAAAAAAAAATAGAGTGCAGAATCAAAAGTTGAAGGTAATCTGTCTTTAGATTATCCAGGACAGACCTGGATTTCACTGTAAATCTTTGTACATGATTATTTACAGTGCAAATCTCCTGCACTCAGGGGTGAAGCTAAATATGGCAGAATATGAACCTTGAACCTTCATAGAAAACAGATGCTGTATCCTCTGAGCTATGCTTTTACGAAACTGAAGCTCAAATTTTATAACCTGCTGCTCTGTCTAAATTTAGAATAAGAGTTCAGTCCTGCAGTGTTCCGGCTTCTATTTATGGAGCACGGCTATAAGCACCAATGAAAATGATGGATGAGAAGATACCATTTTTAGAAATATTCTGGTAATCTTTATGATTGCAGCGATTTCTTCTACGTAATAGGCTGTAGAGTGACTCTGTCCTTCCTCTGAAAAAGATAATCAAAATGGTGGTTAGTGAATTGATACTATATAACTAAGGGACAGGACATAAACTTTCTTTTGCATAATATTGTTATTTTCCCTTTCTTTGATTTCTGGACGAATTGCAATACATCTCACAGAGTTGCTGTGATGGCCATAAAATGAAGGGAGATTTCCAGGTAACCAATATGAGCTTCTGGAAGCATGCAGAATATACATCTAGGAAATTAGCATACATGTCTGCACACACAAAAAGTCCAGACACTTTATGTATATTTTGTATTTTAGTTCAAAGAACTGCCCTGTTTCATTGACAAAATTAAACCTGGGTAGTTTCTAAGAAAGATGAGTAACATACAGTAGTTATAAATCAGTAACAATGATTATAAGGCTATGTCTATTGCAATGATTATAAATATGATATATAATAGTTTAAATGTGATGCATTCCAAGTGGCATTATAAATTATTGTATACTCTGAACTTTAGGAGCTCTGGTAACTTAAAACCTAAAGAAAAGATGAAAGGAGCAGGAAAAAAGAGACATTAACCTATTTTCAAAGCAGACTTGAATCACTGGCTTTGTTTAATTGACAGACTGACTTGAGACTTGAGACCAGACAAACAAAAGCAGCTGCTACTGGGCATTATAGTCAAGATGACAGTAACATTGTGCAGTCCATAAAATTGCATTATTAATGAGGGTGGATTTCCTATAAATAGCTACTTACATTTGACAGCTTCAGCTTTTAGAAAGCAGTCAACTATGCTACATAAAGTACAGCAAGTAGTATATTACATTTTAAAAACACCAATACTTTCAACCAAGTATTTCTTTAAAAAAGGCACTAAAATATATTGCTATTTGTGTATCCTCAGTGTGTCAATATACTGCATGTACTTATAAGCATTAGTGAATTGGCTTGCAAGGTAGTCTCTGGAGATCCTAGTTTGCACATAATAGTGGGAGTATGCTGGTAATAAAAGTAAACTTTAGTTGTACTTACTGATCAAAATGTGCAGACAGAGAGAATAAGTATTGTCCTTACTATTAGCAGAAAGGCATGTGGCATGGGTACAATTAAGACTGGAAACTCTTCCCTTCTCTTATTGAAAAATGTCATTTGAAAGTCTTGACTGGCCAAAGGATGCCCTGAGAGGCAGAGTTAATACTTATGAACCCATCTGTTGACTAGTATGGCATATGGAAGATTATGACTGGGAACGTCAGAGGAGTAAAGACAATAAAGTAATACATGTAAAAACTAAAAGAAAAGAGATAAATTGTGTGTTTATGAAACCAAAATAAAGTGGAAGATAAAACAGATTTCAATCAAGGTCAGTTTGAACTTGTGAAACAGAAATGATAAAGATGTATATAAAAGTTAAGATATAGGTTTAATTTAATTATAGTCCGAGTTGACATAATTCAGGTTGGTGATTGTTGTAATGCTATACTCGAAGAATATTACATAATGAAAGATAATGCAAATGCAAAATAATGAAAGAACTAGAGATACATTGGGATGAAAATGGTGTGACCTTCTGAATGATTAGGATCCAGGGAAAAAATGTTATTCTCTTACACAGCATGAATGGATAGGTAGGTAGGAACAAAACAAGAGAGTACAGTATATATAATATAGATGGGAAACATCAATTTATTTTAAACATGTGGTTTTACTATACACACAAACACATACATATATATACACACATATGCATACATATACATACATATATGCAAACATGGCAAAAAAGGGAATGGAATTTAAAAGCATATTTTATTTGATTCATTAAATCTAGATTTGAAAGACTGAGAATGTTGAGGAAGAATACAAGGTTGAGAACAGATTCTGGATATGAGGCACATTTTTCTTGGCAGTGTCATGATTGGATTTTAGAAAAATGGACCAAGGAATAAAAAAAGAATTAAAAGAAATGAGAGTGAAAATATAACACTTATAGGAAAAGAAAGAACAAGTCTGGTATGCAAAATATTACATTAATAGATAAATTTGACTTTTTATACTTGATTACCTTAACTTGTTCTAGAGTAAAGTACAATAAATTGCAATCACATTTAATATATTTCAAATGCAAGACAGTTCATTCATTAATCTGTTCAGTCCCTTTCCTGTATCAAGTTGTAATAAAAACAAACTATGCAAAACAGAACCAAGTGCATATTTTAATCAATTTCTTTGAAAAGATAGATTTCTACAGTTTGTTTGGAAAGTATACCCTATGCAACCTTGGCTCTTTTATGACTCGTGGACTTCAACTCCCAGAATGCCTGAGCCAGCCATGGCTGGCTCAGGCATTCTGGGAGTTGAAGTCCACGAGTCATAAAAGAGCCAAGGTTGCCTACCCCTGCCCTATACTGTAAACCTATTTCATTCTAAAGTGCACATTTCATTTATTTTGGCTTAGTCCTTGAGCCAACTGCATTGTAACATTTGGTGTGGGTGTGCCTTCAAGTCAGTTTTTGATTCCTGCTGACTGCATGGACTGCTCCCTGCAGGGTTTTTTTTTTTAATCAAGGTTTTTCAGAAATGGCTTGCCATTGCCTGCTTCCTAGGGCTGAGAGAAGTGACTTTCAATTTGTGGTTCAAAGAAAATTCCTAACCATCTTTAGTTGGCAGAAACATTGGATTATAATCCTATTTTTTAAACATTTAATTCAAATGTCCATTACTACACTGAACTCTTTTCAACATTCAAGCATCCTAAAGATTTTAGCTGCTATTATCTTACCCAATTGTGGAATTGAGAAACCCAGTGACTGCTGAAAATTGAGGCCAGTCAATTTCGTTGCTAATTACCTCAAGAATGTTGGAATAAGTTTTCTATAAAGAAGGTGAAAAAAATCAGACCGGTTTCATTTCCATACATCATAAATTAGTAATTAATTTGATTGTTTGCTGATGTTTACCAGACACTACAAAAAGTATGAAAAAATTAAATGCAATGTTAGATGCAGTTAATAGTCTTAATCAAATTAAATACGGTGACTTAGCTAATAATGATAGAAGAAGCAATACTGTAACTCAAAATACAATTGTATTTATTTAGCAATTTATATCAATACAGAACTCATTCTTTGAGATTTATTTCTTGAGACAAATTAGATTGCATTTATGATCTGGAGTCATGTTATGTTGTATACTATATTAGATGGAATGATGAGTAGAAACCATCAGTGGAGACAATTGAAAATAAATATAAACATTGTTTTTGGAAGAAGCGTTCTCTCTGATAATATTATTGATGGTCTTACAATAAATCCTAGCAAGCCAGCAAATTAGACCAACTCAGTAGTAGGCATAGCATATAGTTATGTAAATTATGAATATAGGGTAGTTTTACTGAACTTTTTTCTCATCCATTATTCTTATTGCCCTACAATCATTAAAACACTTTCATTAAGCATCAGCAATAAAGGAAGATGCTGGAGGCAAATGTTCAGTAGCAATAGAATTGTTTTATTCTGTAAGGAGAAGGCAAGGATAAACTGCTCCTATATTTTATCAAGTAAATTACATGGATAGGCAATATATACAGGGGTGTCAAACTGCTAGCCCACGGGCCGGATGTGTTACGCTAAAACTGTGCCCACCCCATTGCCGGCAACAGGGAAAAAGTCGCAATACATCGCAACACGTCACGTGATGTTGCGAGTTTGACACCCGTGCAAGACAAACTCAACTCAGCATTCTCACTCAAGGCATAAATCACCAAATTCAAAATATCATATTTGGACATATTTTACAAAGATCTAGCTTTCTGGAGAAGTCTATAGTGCTGGAAAAAGTAGAAGGAATGAAAAAAAGACAACCAATATCAAAGCAGATGGTTTCAATTGCAGCAGTGATGGATGCACCAGTGGAAGATCTAAAGGGTTTGGGGACAAGTCATCCTGGAGAATATCTATCTGGTTGCTAAAATCAACATTGATTTGATAGCACATAATTAATCAAATGAAGCTAGACTAGGCAAATTAAAAAGGCCACTCTGGAGAATGCAGTGACAAACTTTTCTGTTGTTTAAAAAAAAAAAAAAAAAAGACATGGGCATGTTCATGCCTTTGAGATGAAATTTGACTGAAGGAAACTTTTAATTTTATCTTAATGATAAATATCGCATAGGCAATACTTATATCTCACTTTATGTAAAAAACAAACAGAAAATGAGAAATCACTATTCACATTTATGATGGCTTATCTATCTATCTTATCTATCTTCTTCCCTTTTTAAATAAAGAGTTTCTGGTTTTCTGGGTTTGCTCATTAATTTACATATCTCTCATTGCACTATAATCATGCATTATTACATTGGTGGCAATTTCTATTGAAAGCTGTAGAAAGTTAAATGTCAGCTGACATTTTTACATCTGTTGTCATCTGCCGTCCCTTTGTAACACAGAAGTACATTGTTAAAGCCAACCAGTGCTACAGCATTCCCAACTGTGATGCTGACATACCGGTGATATCTGTGACGCGGTTATCCATTCAGGGGGGATATGTGCTCGAGCTCCAGCAGAGTCTCCCAGCATAATTATACCCTTGGATTCTGTGCCTAAGGTACATATTTGATTAATAATCTTAAAGTTCTCATTAGATTTTCTCATGTAGTAAGTTATATATTGAAAAATGCACAAACCATGCAAGAGTTTAATGCCCAAAGAGCAAAAAAAAAAAAAAAAAGGAATCAAATGACCATTTATGCTCTTTTCCAAACTTCAACTTTATGGTCTGAAGGATTTAGAATAAATGGAGTGCAGCCATTTATTTTATAAGAAAGTGCAGGCTAATTGAGACCAAAGTCTCTCTTCAGACTAAGCAAGGTACTTTAATGTGAAGTAATTTTACTATTTGTAATGAACTGAATAAATTTTAAGCAATGAAACTGAGAATTTGCTGTCATCTATTGGAACAAAGTAACAAGCTTCTCAAGAAAGCTAGCTGTAAATTAATGAAATAAATGAGTAAAGAGTATGGCTTTCAAATATTAGAAAAATAACTCTGTCTATCTATTCTTAACTATCATTACTAAACTCTGATAGCCAAAAAAGACCTCCATGGAGCTCCAGTTTAACCTGTGTTAGAGCTTGTTTTAAACATTCATAAGATCATTTTGTGATTACTATGTGTTAAAGCAGTGGTTCTCAACCTTTTTAATGCCGCGACCCCCAACCGGTCGTAAGTCGAGGACTAAACCGGTTGTAAGTTGAGGACTAAACCGGTCGTAAGTCGAGGACTACCCAACCGATCGTAAGTCGAGGGTTAGGGTTAGGGTTAGGGGTTAGGGTTAGGGTTAGGGTTAGGGTTAGGGTTAGGGTGGGAGTGGAGGGGGAGGTGGTTGGGGGGTCAAGAGAGGGTGGGATGATTAGTACGGTCAGTGGGAGGGGCAGATATGGCAGGAGCAGAGGACCATATCGGGTTTGGGGAGCACGCACACGCTGTTTACAAGCGTGTGGGCGCTCCGGTCCTCAGGGCTCTACTCGGTTTCCAGGGAACTTAGATCCCCAGGCCCGGGATCACCGGCTGATGTTATGCAACGCCAGGTCGGTGGTAAACAAAGCCCCCCTCATTCAAGATCTTATTCAAGAGGGGGGTGC
>NW_015386430.1:3170408-3189726 GCF_001527695.2 Protobothrops mucrosquamatus
CCGGTTGATTCCGGATCTCCCCTCCTTCCGCCGCGCCCTCAAGACATGGTTGTTTCAGCAGGCAGGACTGGCCTAGGGATATTTTAAACTGGTTTTTAATTAATTTTAAAATATGAATAGGCCTATTGTATATATCTTTTAATTGATTTTAAATTTTGTAGATTTGTATTGATTGTTCTGTTTTTAATTGGCTGTAAGCTGCCCTGAGTCCATTGGGAGAAGGGCGGGATATAAATGCAATAAAACTTCAAACTTCAAACTTCAAAACTTCAAACTTTCCCTGCCCGGGAGCGCCGCGCATGCGTGGTTCTGCCCCCTGCGCTGGCCGAGGCGTAGCTGGCAAGTGGCAGAGACGGAGCAGGCCAACCACCAGCTGGCCCAGCTCAAGGCAGGTAAGGCACCCACCGGAAAAGGGGAAAAAAATAGCGGACAGCCTTGCTTGGCGACCCCCGTGAAATGGTCGATCGACCCCAAATGGGGTCACGACCCATAGGTTGAGAACCACTGTGTTAAAGAGATATAATTTAGGCCTCTAGAAAGCTCAAATTCCTTCATTGTCTATGTGTATTTCTCCCTTTTGCATATTGTTGCTTCTTATTGTACATTGTATTGTATATTGTTATGCACATTGGGGTGTCTTTATATGAATAGCAAATGTTGCAAGCAATTTCTACTTTTTTTTCATAGAATTCGTGTCATTTCTATCATAGATGCTATTCCTGAGGTCTTAACTTTTGTAACAACTCTCGACATTTAAGTCTTACTATCAGAGCAGAAGTGTGGTATTCTAAAAACTGACAATTTGGAAACCAGATTGATACTATGTACTTTTTGCAACCTGTGAATGTATCAAATAATACAACCACTTCTTATGCTAGAGAAAGGATTTTTGAAACTAAAATACTATCTCGTTAATAAGGTTTATTTCAATGTTTATGTTCCCTATTTTACAGACAGGCAGATTCTAATTAAATGCTCAGAAATGATGGCAAGAGGAATTTGACAGGGACAGGTGGTGGATATGCTGAAAGCCATCTGTCAGGAATGGCTTTAATTTCAATTCCTGAGCGGGAACTGAAACTGAGCAGAAAATTGATTTGATAATTTAAAAGGCCCTTCCAGTTCTCCACTTCTGGTGTAGATAACAATATTCCTGGTAAATTTTCTTTGTAAAAGCACAGATAAGTGAATCTAGACTTTCAGCAACTAGACTCTTGCAGAATTATCATGGCTGGAAAATGAGAAAATTGGGATGCCTAGACATGCTTGCCTGGGAAAAATAGAACTCCGGAGTTACCCCAGTTAGTCTCTTATGTTATGCTTTTTGTTTTTATGGTAAAGTGATAATCTGGTTTCCTCTTGCCTTAGTGCAACTGATAGGCATGTTTGCCTCCATCCTGAACCGCGAATTATCTACCAACTTTGTTTTTCTCCTCCACTTCAGTGAGTTGCCTGCCTTTAAAAGATATTGAAATGCTGTATGTATATTTCTGCAATGTAGTGTTTGCTTTATATCTTGAGGGGTAAATCTTTTTCACTTATTTTAATATTTCATTTTAAATAATTTTTGCAAAACTGCTCTGGAAGAAGATGAATGGGTGGGTATTAGTACAGCCATTAGTCAATTAAGGCTATGCATAATTTCTTTCTATTCCACACTTTTCTGAGTTTAACCTTTGAAAAGAATCAGTCTATATGACACAAATGACTATACTTGCAGCTCATTATATTCTTAGTATTGGTTTTTATTAGCGTCGCCTTACATGATCTGTGTATATATTCAAGGAGCCCTGTATTTTTAATGAATTCATTCCACTGTATTCAAATGTTTACAAACTAACATCACTTTAAACTTTTCAATGAAAAGAATTACCATTGCAGAATTTCTGTTCATAAGGAATACCATCTTTTGAGTCAACACCCTGAGAGAGAAGGAAAAAATAGTGCATCTGAAAGAATATCCAAACTGCATACTACATTTTCACTGAGATAGTGTTTTAGGAATTGTTTTAGCAACAAGATAAAAAAAAAAATTGAAATCTAAAAAAAGATTACAACAGGAGCACAAATTTAATCCAATTAATGATTGTTTTATTCTCTCTCTCTCTCTCTCTCTCTCTCTCTCTCTCTCTCTCTCTCTCTCTCTCTCTCTCTCTCTCTCTCTCTCTGTGTGTGTGTGTGTGTGTGTGTGTGAGAGAGAGAGAGAGAGAGAGACAGACAGAGAGAATGAGAGAGACAGAGACAGAGACAGACAGACAGATGTGTCTACCTTATCATTCTTTATATAAGCTGGCACAAATGAATCTGCATATGTAATTTTTGCCCAGATACTCCTTTCCCAGATTTATTTTGACTTGGGGTCAGTTCCTTTTGTGAATTTGGCAAAAAAGCTGAATGAGAACTTATATCTAATTTGTGTGCAAGACTACAAATACAGTACTGTATAGGAATCTGTATGTACTTTTCTCAGCATTATGAGAAACATTGTAATGCTTTTTTCCATTACATTTTCATTTTTTAATAAAATGTCAGCAAAATACTTAAAATTCTGAAAAAATTTATGTTTCAGCATATGAGTACATTCTAATTTGTGTGTAGATTTTGAAAGTGCTGATTTGCTACATTTATAGAACAATATTTGTTATATTAATAGCTCTATAGCAATAACTATCTACAAGTCCTAGTAGACAATGACTTAATATGAGCAGTAGTGTGTTGCAGCTGCTAAAAAAGCCAATGCAGTCCTAGGCTGCATTAACAGAGGGATAGAATCAAGATTATATGAAGTGAAAATACTGCTTTATAATGCCTTGGTAAAACACTTGGGATACTGCATCTAGTTTTATTTGCCACAATATAAGAAAGATGTTGAGATTCTGAAAGAGTGCAGAGAAGAGCATCAAAGATGATAAGGGAATGGAAGCTAAAATATATGAAGAACAATTGCCAGAATTGTCTAGACAAAGACTAGGGGTGACTTGATAGTAGTCTTCCAATATCTAAGAGCTGCTACAAAGAAGAGGGGATCAATCTGTTCTCCAAAACACCTGAAGGCAGGACAAGAAGCAATGGGTAGAAACTTATCAAGGAAAGATCTGACCTAGAAATAAGGAGACATTTCCTGCCAATTAGAACAATTAATCAGTGGAATGACTTGCCTTCAGATGTTGTGGGTGTTCCATCATTGGAAAATTTTAAGAAGAAATTGGACAACCATTTATCTGAAATGGTATACGGTGTCCTGCTCAAGCAGAGGGTTGGACTAGAAGACTTCCAAAGTCTTATCCAATTCTCTGTGATTCTGTTAATTTGTAAAAAAACAAAACAAACCAATCCTCTTTACTCTGCTTAACTCAAAAGCTTAAGACTAATTAACCAAAATCAAAGTTGCTAGAAAGACCACAAGAAGCAGGTCTGGGTCCCATAAGAATAAGAGGACACCACTATTCCCTAGTACAGAATCAGATGTTGCCTTGGTAAATGGAAGCATTCACTGAGTTTGTTCAATGAAATTCTCACATTATGGGCAGCTGCTGCTGAACACTAGAATAAAATAAAGGGTATTATCAAGCTATTGTATCACTCATATAAGTAAATAGTGGTACGTGTCTTGGAATAGATTTCACACAACTAGTTCTGTGGCAAGACAAAGCCGTAATAATATGCTTTTTAAATTAAAAATTAGGGAAGCTCACAGTAACTCAGAAGAAAGAAAGAACATTTTCAACTCACAAATATGCCATTACAGTTGGAATCCTCCTTTGCATCCCAGGCTTCAGGGCTAAAATGAAAAACAATTAAAATATAATTGCAAAACTTCATTAAAAAAAACAAAACTAAAATAAATATATTTGTTTTTCAGAAGAGATAGTTGAAGAATTCCAGAGTTTCAAGTCAGGTACTCCTCTTCTGAAGAACAGGAGACATATGAAATATAAGATGGATGCATATATTCAGTTCACTAAATTACACTAATATAATCCACTTAGTAGGATGTGAGGGTTGATTTTAAATCTCATGAATCCAGTAATTTTTACAGGTATATCTCTGGAGTGTATGTAGAGAAAGGTGTCATGGTTTCGACAGATGAAACCCTTCAAAAGAACTTCTTTTATTCGGGAAACAAAGTATCGGACTACATAGTTAAAGCCAAAAACTAAATTCCCCTCCCCTGGATACAAAGTAACAAAGTACAATTCCCACCTCCAATAAACAGTCATACATCACATTCCCCAATTAGTTTGAAGCGCAGGCTTCCTCCCCAGCTTTCCAGCCCACCAAAACACCATCAGCTCTGGGCCCAATGTCCTTGGGTTCCCATGGCCAAGTATTTATTGTTATGACTAGCTGGACTCTCATCCCTATTCCCCCTCCCAGCATCAACTAATTCTAAAAGCATAGAGAAAATGGCTGCATTTTCATCTGTTGTCAAAGCAAGAACATCCTATGTTAGAAGTGTTGACATCCGGCCCCCTTACAAAAAGGAAAAATCCTGTAATGCAAACAAAATCATAGGTTAGGGGTTGCCTCTTGGTTTGTTAGGATGTTTCTTATTAATGAGTCTGTCAGCTTTTACATCATTAGATTTCACCTAGGTGGCTTCAGATGGCTTCAGACAACGGATAACCCTTCCATTGCACTAGATCTAGAACCAAGAATACGCTTCACTTCATAGTGAATCTGTCCTGCTATTACGAGAGGTCCAGGTGCCTTCTTAGGGGGAGGTCTTAAAGTGGAATCCTGAAAAGGTTTCAGCAGGCTACAATGGAACACAGGTTAGACTTTTTCTAAGAGTCTGGGAAGCTTTAATTCTACCGTGACTGGATTAATGATCCTTACAATGGGGAAGGGTCCTAAGTACTTCAGCCCTAACTTCTTACTAGATAACTTAAGCCATAAATATTTTGTGGACAAATAAACCTTTTCCCCCACTTGGAATGTCCTTTGAGGAGCTCTTTTTTTATCTGCCTGCTTTTTATGTCTCAGAAGCTTTTTTCAAAGCAGTTTTCATGGCTTTCCAGACTTCTTTCCACCCCCTCACCCACTGATCAAGAGTTTGGGAAGCGGGACTTCCGGTTCCGGATCACAGCGCAGGCGGTCGTGTGGAGAGACTTGTCTCTTTGCTGGCTGGTTTCCCTCTGCCGGGAGATCTCAATGGTAGTCGCCCCTCCAGGGCGACTTTTCGACCCTATGGTCGAAAAGTCGCCCTGGAGGGGCGACTACCATTGAGGAGGCCCTTGTCTGACTGCAGAAGGGCAGCAGCTCCTTCCGCGGTCTGAGCCAGCTCCTTAGGGCCGACGGAGAAAAGATCGGCCAGTAAAATGGCTGATCACTTAGCCGCACCAGCTGAAAGTGAGAAGAACAGCTAAGCATAAAGAACCACAGTGGAGGATCTGGGTGAGACCTTTCCTTCCCTCTATTTGCCCTAACTATTTTCCTGTAAAAAGCTTTTGAACTACTTCCCTGCTTTAAGAAAGCGGCGTCTATTTACTTGGGAAAAAGAGCTCTGGAAACAAAATAAAATAAAATAGCTAATTTTTACTGACTATTTAATTTTTTGGATACCTAGGGGTATCCAAAGAATTCTTATCATAACATTATTATTATTATTTTACTTATTATATTGGAGATATCTGCTTTTTTTTCTCTAATTTCCTAATGAGATAAAATTTTATTAACTTGGAAAAAAAGATCTTACAGTCTACTGAAGACATCTTGTGGTGAAAATTGCTATTGCAACTCTTGGTGTTTGAAGATGGATTTGACCTTCAAATGATAATAAAAGAGAAAAGATAAAGGACTTGAAACAGCTGGTGGTGAGTTTGTTTACTAAATTGTGGAGGTGGATATTTGTTGACTTTTAGTAAATATAGCCTCCACTAAAAGATTAAAAAACTATTTCACCACTGAAATGGAGGGATTTTACCCACAGCTTGATTATGAGCTTATATTGGAAAAAAAATTGGAAGCTACAGAGTACATGAAATCTTGGAGAAAAATTAAATATGTCATTTCAGAACCACAAACTGAATCTCAAATCTTAATGGATCAATCTATAGACCAAGGAACAATAGAGGAGGAACAGATTAGCTCCAAAGAGGCCTGTATGCAACAATATACACAACTTAAAGAGATGGAGGAACCATACCCACAACTCAACTATAAACGTGTACTGAGAAAAACAGTGGAACCTACTGAAAAAATCTTGCCCCAAAACCTCAAACTGCCCCAAAACCTCAAACTGACTTTCAGACTCTAATTGATTACGCCATAAGTCAAGAAACAACAGAAAAGGAATCAATTAACATAGAAGAGGATATTACACAATCCCATACACAATTTATGGAGAACTTTGACGATCAAAGAAGGGTTTTAACTGAGATACCTGCAGTGTCAAAAACAACAGGAATTGACAGCCAGACACAAATTACTGAAAACAGTGATAATGTGGATAATCAACTAGCAACTACAGCATGGAATAAAATTGATTACACCATTCAGATGATACTGGAAGAAGGGGAAGAGAACTTTGACCAGACTGAAGTGTCGATAAATACCCCTATTCAAATATTGAGATTCGATGAGACAGAAGCTTTATTATGGAAACCGGTTTGGCACAGAAAGAAAGCCAGAATTAGATTTAAAAATGTGACTTAAAATTTTACTTAATGGGTTAAAATGGTTTTAGAGATCTTGACTGATTTAATAATTAACAGAGTATGTGAATTTAGTAAGAAGATATGTTTTGTAATAATATGCCTGTCTTAGATATGATAATTACTTGAAGGGGATTTAAATTTTACCTAATGGGTTAAAAAGATTTTTATAGACATAGATTGATTGATAGAATTTATATTTAAAATAGAGTAGAAATGTATTCTGGACTAATATTTTTATTTTAGGTAGGATAACTATTTTATAATGGAAGAAGAATAAGAGGGATCTGTGACAAGAGAAGAAATGGTATTAATAAATGACTTATTAGAGTAAGAAATAGAATATATGTGGAAATTATAAGAATGCTACTGTTGGAATAATATATACATTTTAGATATAATTATTATGTTAGGAAAAAAGGGAAATGAGGGATACCCGAAGTGTTAATAATATGTCTATTCAAGGCTAAATTGGAATATGGTAAGAGTAAATTAGTAAAGCTCAAAAACAGGATTTGATTGATTGAATTCTATTTAGAAATGTATTAATTTGAATATGTTATATTACATGAGGGAAATAGAGAGGGAACTTTTAATGAATGAACCTGAGTTATATGTATGATTTTGTTTTTGGATGATTGATTTCCCCACCACCACGTTGTTTCTTAAGCACTTTGATGTACAAATTAAAAAACCAATAAAACTTGTTTTTAAAAAAAAGAGTTTGGGGGGGGGGGTCCCTGAGGATATTCGGATATTGGGCTGAACTCTTTTCCTGTGGCCACTTTGAAAGATGTGAAACTGGTGTTGCTGTGAACAGAGTTATTGTAAGCCTCTACAAAAGGAAGGAGGTCAGTCCAGTTCATCTGTTGATAATCCACATAGCATCGGAGATACTGCTCCACCATTGAGTTCACAGATTCAGCTGCCTCTTTGGTAGACGGGTGAAAAGCCAACAATAGTCCTTGAGATGAGCCAATTAGTTTAAGAAAATTTCTCCAAAACTTGGCTGTAAACTGCACCCCTGGTCTGAGATTACTCGTTTTGGTGCCCCATGCAGCCTGTAGATGTATTTCAGAAACATCTTGGTTAGTTCCTGAGTGGATGGGAGCCCTTTGCAGGCAATGAAGTCCAGATGATTGTATTTCCCCTACTTTCTGGTAGGTCTACTATAAAATCCATGGCAATTTCTTCCCATGGTTGGGAAGGGTCTGCCACCAGTTGTAATAGCCCAGGGGGTTTCCCCGGAATTCTTTTCAGGGTGGCACATACAGCACAACTCTGGACATAGTTCTCTATGTCCCGTTTCAAACCCGGCCACCAAAATTGCCAGTGGATGATTTTTGTAGTGTAGTGTTTTTAAGTATCCAAAGTGTCCAGCCTGTTTTACATCATGGCTGTGCCGGAGCGCATTGAGGTAGAGGGTTATGGGCAAGTACAACTTCCCCCCTTTGTAAGCCAAACCATCCCTGCATGTTAGAGAGGTTTGATTGTCCTTGAACCATTGGTCGGTGAGGAGCTCTTGTTTTATTTTCTTTGCCCCAGGATCATCGGCATGAGTTGAGAAGCAGTTTGTGGAGTGGAAATAATTGCTTCATTAACTTCTTCATGCTGGCTCTTGTATTGGGGCAGTCTGGATAAAGCATCAGCTAAAACGTTTTTTCCTCCCAGTATGTACTTTAGGGTGAAGTTAAAATGATTGAAGTATTGCGCCCATCGTACTTGTTTTGGGGATAATTTGCAGGAGGTTTTCAGTGCTTCTAGGTTTTTGTGATCAGTCCATACCTCGAAAGGCACCTTGCTCCCCTTTAGATAGTGTTGCCAGTTTAATAGAGCCCAATGAATCACAAAGGCTTCCTTTTCCCACAGCCCACCTCCTCTTGCACTCAGTGAATTTTTTTGAGGTGTAGGCATAGGGTTGTAGGATCCCATTCTGCTTCTTTTGCAATAGCACAGCTCCGATGGCTACGTCGCTGGCATCGGCTTGAATCACAAAGGACTTCCCTGACAAGGATGCTTTAAAATCATTTCGACCACAAATTGCTTTTTTAAATTCTCAAAAGTGGTTTGACAGTTCATAGACCATGCTAGTGGCTGGTCCGGTCACAGCTTTCCTCCTTCTTTGCCCGTTTTCAGTAAGTCCATAAGCAGTAAAGCAATTTCAGCATAGGAGGGGATGAACTGGCGGTAAAAGTTGGTGAAACCCAGAAAGCTCTGGAACTGTTTGCTAGTCTTTTGGGGCTGCCATTCAATTATGGCTTTCACTTTGGTTGGGTCCATTTCAATGCGCTAGCTGGAAATTCTGTAGACCAGATAATCTAGTCGGGTCTGGTGAAACTCACACTTTGATAGTTTAACATAAAGTTTGGCATTCAACAGTTTCTTTATTACTTCTCTCACTAGTTTTACATGGTCAGCCATATTCATGCTGTATATCAGGATATCATCAAGATACACCAAAACTCCTTTGTATAAATGATCATGTAGTACCTGATTGATCAACTGCATAGAGACAGCTGGAGCCCCCTGTAGTCCAAATGGCATGACTTTAAATTGGTAGCTTCCCATGGGACAGTTAAAAGCAATCTTCCACTCATCTTTATCCTCACTCAGTAATATGCCTCTCTTAGATCCAACTTAGTGAAGACACTGCCCTTTGCCAGGGGGTATTTGTTTTCCACACTCACAGCATTTAATCCTTTATAGTCCATGCAGAAATGAAGCGACCCATCTTTTTTTTCTTTAAATAATACCAGAGCTCCCACTTGAGATTTAGCTCATTCAATAAATCCTTTCGCTAGGTTCTTGTCCACATACTGCTGCATTTCCTCCATTTCAAGGGGGGACATGGCATACATCCTCAGTCGTGGAAGTTTGGCTCCTGGTAACAGTTTGATAGAGCAATCATTAGGCTGGTGGAGAGGCAGGGTGACACATTCTTTTTCACTAACACTTCCGCTAGGTCCCGGTACTCGCTGGGGATGGGTGGCTTGCCTGGTTGAAGCAGAGCAGCTATTTTCGCTAGCTTGTTAGAAGGGCTAAGTCCTCCGGTAATATCAGCCAAGTTAAGGGGGGCTTGGATCCTATAGGTAATCTCACAGTTCTCATTCCCTTCTCCCACCAGATAAACGGCTTCCATCTGTCTAAACAGGCTAGCCCTAGGATCACAGCCTCAGTCATTTTCAGAGCCACCATGAAACACATGAACTCCCAGTGCTCACCTATTTCTAAGCATATGGGTTCAGTTAATTGCATGACTAAGGTTCCTCCCATTAGGGAGCCATCAGCTTGCTCAACCTCATGGGTTTGGAGAGCAGCCTTGCTCGTATGCCCATTTTCAGGACAAGTGGTAAGCTAATAATGCACCGAGAGCATCCTGAGTCCACTAGTACTTTAGATCTACCTGTGCCCCCATCTTAGGGATTATGAGCTGGGCAGGCAAAGAGGTAGATGGAACGGGTCGACTCACCATCGGGTTGTTCTCTCCTTCATCGTCGCTGTCGTAGGAGGGCAGAGCAGTGGCAGGTCCAGTTTGGGCCTTGGCACTCTCCTGCATGGGCAACGTGACTTGGGCAATGGATTCCTGTGCAATCCAGTTGGATTTCTCTTTCGCTGGCTGCTGGGCTGATTTCTTCCTCGCTAGTGGTCCTGGTCTATTCTGCTGTTGAGGGTAAGGGACTGGGCATCTCGCTGCTCGATGTCCCTGTTGTCCACATCTGAAATATTTGATCAATGGGCCTGCAGGTGGCTTGGGGTTTTCAGTGGCTGCGGCAGTTGCAGGCTTTCAGGGTGATGGTTGCCGTTTGGGTTGATCTGGCCTCGGCCCGTCTTCTTGTGGTTGTGGCTTCTTATAACGGGCAAGCTGGACGTCCAGTCTTACTGCTGCCTGGTACCATTCTTGCAATTGATTAGGGACTGCTTGATAGATACAAGCCTGGGAGAGGTGGTTATCCAGTCCCTCCTTGAAGTGATGAACTAGGGATTGCTCGGGCCACCTCTTTATTCGGCTGGCTATCTTGCAAAACTCTTGCAAATATTCCAGTGCAGGCCTGCCAGCTTGTTTTATCTTATGGGCTTGCTCCTCTGCTTTGAGGGCAATGGATGGGTCCTCAAACCTTGCTCTCAGTCCTAGGAGGAAGAGGTGGAGGTCCCCCAACTCAGGTACTTGCTTGTTGTATAAATTGTTCAGCCACTCGGATGCTTCCCTTTCCAAATTGGACACAACCACGTCGACCATAGTGGCTGTGTTTCGGTAGTAATAGGCACAGCGGTTCATGTGGGAATGCACCTGGTTGAGGAAGAAAATCAGCTTCTCCGGGTCTCCATCAAAAGTTGCTCTAAGGGGAGGCGCCATCAGCTCCAGTGAGCATGCATTCCTGGTGCTTGCTGGCCTCCCCACTGTGCATGTTTCACCCCATCAGTTGCTGGCCTCCCCAAGGTGGCTGTAGCATCCCCAGTTGCTGCAGGCCTCCCAGTGGTTGTTGCACGTTCAGGGGCTGTTGCCATCCCCATGGCTATTGCTGCACCGCCAGCAGCTGTGGCATCCCCAATTGCTGTGGGACCCCCAATGGCCTCAGAGGCTGCTGAAGTGGCACCCCCAGTTGCTGCAAGGCCTCCCAGTGGTTGCTACACATTTGGGGGGTGTCGCCATCCCCACTACTGCTGACCTATGGGCAGCTGTGGCCTCCCTGGTTGTTGTAGGGATCCCTGCGGCCCCAGCGGTGGTTGTTGTGGGATCCCCAATGGTTGTGGGCCCGTCAGTGGTTGCTGTACATTTGGAGATGGTGGCCAGCCCCACTCCTCCTGCTGCACTCCTAACAGTTGCAGACCTCCTGGTAGCTGTATTATCCCAGTTGCTGAAAGGTCCACAGATACTGCTGCACTTTAGGGGTCTGAGGCCCCCTCAATGCTGTTGCTGCACCATCAGCAGCTGTTGGCCTCCCAGCTGTGGGGGTTGTGGCATCCCCCATTGCTATAGCGGCCTCGGGCTGGGTGGCCGGTAAGCAAGTCAGTCCGGGCTGCCATGTCTGGAGCGGGGACAGGGCTTTCCCTCTCTGCAGGGCTGGAGGCTATTGTAGGTGGCTTTGTGGATGGGGAAGCTGCTTGCCCTGCACAGGTGGGGCTGGGGCTTCCCCTTGACATGGGTTGGTGGCTGCCCCACTGATCATCATGATCGATCACGTATGGAGAACAGGAGGGTTGTTCCCCACTTCTCATCTCTAGCTCCAACTTCTCCACTAATTGACTACTGTCTGCGGGCAGGTACTTCCACTCACCAGAGTCCTCAGCGGTAGTTGATTTCATGGCTCTCCATTGGTCTGGGGAATGCGACTTGCGAGAAGCCCCTCTTTGCAGCTCGACTTCATCTGCCTTCGAAGCACTTGATTGTGGCAAGGCCATTTTGAGGTGTCTGAAGTCTCCACTGGATAAAGTCCAGTCCAATGACCAGATCAGTTGTCCTCGCAGCTTGGGTCTTGCCCCCATCTGGGAGACCTGAAAAGATTCTTTCTCCACCAGCGCACTGGCCTGCACTCCCTCCTCTGAGGCAGCAGTCACTGCTGGGGTGCTGGTTTCTGGCGCCCCTTCCTATTCCATGTTAAAATCTTTCCCGAATCTTTGTTGATCTATCCCTTGACTTTATAGACAGCAACTGGAGCTCGGGACCCCAGGGTATATAGGTAAAAATTGGACTTTTGAGGTTAATGTCATGGTTTCAATAGATGAAACCCTTCAAAAGAACTTTGAGGCATTGTGTACCTTAAAGAATTTTTATTCAGGAAACAAAGTATCAGCACTACATAGTTGAACCCAAAAACTAAATTCCCCTCCCCTGGATACAAAGTAACAAAGTGCAATTCCCACCTCCAATAAACAGTCATAAATCACATTCCCCAATTAGCTTGAAGCGTGGGCTTCCTCCCCAGCTCTCCAGCCAGACAAAACGCTATCAACTCTGGGCCCAATGTCTTTGGGTTCCCACGACTGAGTATTTATTGTTATGACTAGCTAGATTCTCATCCCTATCCTCCCTCCCAGCATCAACTAATTCTAAAAGCATAGAGAAAATGGCTGCATTTTCATCTGTTGTCAAAGCAAGAACATCCGATGTTAGCAGCATTGACAAAAGGCAGTGGTGGGATTCAAATATGTGAACAACCAGTTCTTTGTGTGGATGCCACTTCTGGAAGTCCATTCTGAGCCTGGGCAACAAAAAATTAGCTACCAGTTCTGCCGAACTGGTGTGAACCAGCTGGATCCCACCACTGGAGAAAGGAAATTCTCCCTGGGGTATACGTGTAACAAGGGAATGAATGGGGCCAAAGTTTTAGCTTAATTCTAACTCTTTTTTCAAGCTATGAAGAATGCATTTTTATATGTGGCTTCCATTAATATATGCACATTTCTTTTATTATAATTCATAAAATTGCTTCAGAGAAATCAGAATATAAATTTGGAAGAATAACTGCTTTACTTCCGAAATATTTTTCCCTCATTCTTAACAGGAATCCTTCCAACCATTTTTTGGTGTATTTCAAAGACAATGGTAGAATAAGGATCCCTCCTTTCTTAAGACTTCCTGTAGATGGATTGTCATCACCATGAAACAAAGCTTATCAATTTTTTGCCACATAATTGAAGAATATATCAAAGTCAGAAAGGTATATTTTATGATTCCTGTGAGATAAAAAATACTGTGAATGAAATCAATTCAAATTATTAAGCAAATTTCTAAAATATAACTAAATGGGATAAATAATGTATTGCTCTCTCTCTCTCTCTCTCTCTCTCTCTCTCTCTCTCTCTCTCTCTCTCTCTCTCTCTCTCTCTCTCTCTCTGTGTGTGTGTGTGTGTGTGTATATGTGCACGTGTGTACACCTTCAAGATAGTTTTTAAATCCTAGTGAATTTAATCCCTGCAATTTTCTTGGCAACATTTTTCAGAAATGGTTTGTCATTGCCTCTTTCCCAGGGTTGAGAGAAAATGATAAGGTCACCTAGTGACTTTATGTTTAAGGCAGGACTACATCTAGTCTCCTGATTTCTAGCATAGGGCTTTAACTACTACACCAAACTGGCTCTTGTATCATATAGTATTTTAGATCAATTTAATAATTCTTCATTGTATCAAAAACATCTTCCTTTTTAAGAAAGCTATTGGTTAAGAATTATTGGAAGTTCCAATTGATTTGTCAGGGACCATTGCCATGCTGTTGATCATGTATCACCATTAAATATAGCAAATCATTTGCAAGTCCTCCCAAATCTCTTTTCATAGAATAAAAAGATATTTATAGTTATTTAAAAAGGCATCATGATTAAGAGATGAGATTTACCGTCTACCAGGGTACACAGCAGCATTTCGGTCATTACAGTCTTGGCCTCTCCAGTTATATCCTCTCAAATTCTAATTAGGAAGAAGAGCAAAATGAGATTGTTGATTTGTTGTTTTCCCCTTCTAGATATTAAAGTCTAAGAAAAGGAGGAAAAAAGGAGAGGCTGACAAATCAAATATCTTCTTGCCAGTTATGTTCAGAAAACTTATATTGCTCATTTTAATGGAAAAATAAAACACTCTGACAATTTAATTTTTTTCAGATAACTTTGTTTCACATTTATTAATAATTCAATAAATATGATGCCCTTTAGCAAAGTAATTAGCTTCTCTGGGCAACTTAATTCCATGGCTACATTTCCAAAAAGGAAACAAAAAAAATAATTATTACCCTTCACCCAAAAGAAAACAATATTTCAAGGTTGTAAAATACATGAAACAAAAGGCTTTTTGGATTTTATAAGATGCTTTTCTGAGAAATCAAATTGGCTATACTTACCTGGTAAGTACTAAACTTATCTCCATCAAGATCTACGAATGGTAACTGGTTCTTGACAAAACTGAAGGAGAAAAAGCAGGGTACAAAACATGCACATCTTCTTTATTTAGAGTGTGCTGTAAACTTTCTCATTTTAGAATTCTGTTCACTTCCCTGCATTAAGTAGTGTCCTTCATAATGCAAGCAATCTGTTCTATAATTAAAAGCACTCTTGGACTCAAGATGTAATAATAAATTGAACTCCCCTCTCCCAGGTTATGGGCACCAATATTCTTTTAACATACAGTATACTTAGAGTGATTTGGCTAGCAAATCACTCTAAGTGATTTCTTCACTTCTTGTCCCCCTCTCCCTGACACTTATGACACCTTGTCTACCAAATTTTGCAATAGCCGTTTGAACATTCTTCTTGCTTGTCTGCCAAACACAACAAGAAACAACAGCTTCTGAGAACAATATGAAATCCTATATATAGAAGCTGTTACTATTATTGCTGGAACAGAAGTTGGGGAGATAGGGAAACAAAGTTCTCTGATAACTATTTGCTTTGTAGAGCAGAGCCATCCAAAACTGGAGGACAGGAGGCAAAATAGTGAGTGGAACAAAACACTACTGCTTGATGTGTGCATTGCATGAAGGTAGGATATCTGTACTGTATATTGTGGACATGCCTGAGCTTGGTGCAGCTGTTCAGCATTTTGCTTGCCTGGGAAAACGAACTGGGTGTATTATCTTTTAAATGTTTTTTAGGCTAGTGAATACAGTCAGAATTTTAATAACATGTTTTTGGCTTTTCATTTCTTGAAAAATATTCTTTCCCCCATTAAATTGCTTTTATTTAAAAAAAATTTTTTTAAAAAAATATCCTTTCATTTGGGATTGGGCCTCTAGGTAACACCTTGGAAGGTGTTCATGAAGTTATCAGTGCAAAGCATAAAGTTATTTGAAAATAAAGAATTTTAAAAAATACATACAATTCCATTTTCCGGCACAGATTTTTCATAAAAGGAAGCGTACATATAAATGATAGTTCATGCATGTATTTCTGGAAGTTGAAAACAGATGATTAACTGCTGGTAACTACACATAATTCTTAATGGAAATAGATAAATACTTCAATGATAAGGGAATTTTGCAACAGCTTTCAACATTATAAATCTGCTTAAAGTACATCATTTAAGCAAAATTATTAAAGTCAAATCAAAAATATTTTATTGTATTCATTGCTCAATAATAAAAGTATAATGACAAGAAGGTCCATCTTTTTTTTTTTTTAACAATGGGGACATTTTAGATGCATAGAAACTCTACATAGAATCTGTCCATATTCGTATTATAAGAGTTAAGGGCAAAAGAACAAAAGCATCTTTTAATGGGATAGGTATTGAAACCCTAAGAATTGAGAACTCTCTGAGCTTCTTTGTTTTCTTGAAGATATTTCATTACCCAAATTAGGGCTAGTAAGGAGTGGAGTTTGCTCTCAGCAATCAGAAGACATGATGAAAACTCTTTAATTTCACAACATATGGACAGATTTATCCCTAGAAGCCTGGCGCTCTGACAAATTAGCCATCAATAGACATATAGACATAAACAATATCTAAATACTATGCAAAAGAGACAATAGGTAAGTGAAACAGGTAACAAAAAGGTCAAAACACCTCCCTACCAGCAATTAGATCCAGATGAGCACAGATTAACTCCAATGTTAATATCAGATAAAAAACCAAGTAAACAATACCTCAATCAAACAACTGCCAAACAAGCCAACAGTAAATAGTAAACTGCCCAACCAAAGAAACTCTAAGACCATTCCACCAACACCGACAGTACAAGCCACTACTAGAATATATGAGAGTAAACTGCACTCCTTACCAACACTGATAATGTTACCTACTTTGACTTTGGTTTTGTCGATTAGATAGATTTGTTGTTATAGAAATGGCTAGTTATATATTAATGTGTAAAAACAAAAAGTTGAGGCTGGAGTGTTTTTATCTTGTAGTGTTCTAAAAATCAGGGGTCCCCAACCCCCGGTCCGTGGACCAGTACTGGGCTGAAGCATGCTAGCAACCAGTCCGCACAAACAAGCAAAGCCCCATCCGCAGGATGCAGGCAGCGCACAAAACCATGCAACTTCTGGTCCACAGAAAAACCTCTCTCCATGGAACCGGTCCCTGGTGCCCAAAAGGTTGGGGACCTCTGCTAAAAAGAGTTGGAAGTCAACAATTTTTTTTTCTTTATCCCTTGGACCTTCTCTTCCATCTCTTTTTCCCTCCCTTAATTTCCTAATTCTATTTTTCTTTGTATTTTATATATAAATAAAAAAATAAAACAAGTTAAAAAAAAAAGCACAAGAACTTATAACCATGGGAAATTCTATAATGCTCTTCCTAGGTCAGTGTTGTTTACTCAAAGACAGAAGCTTTCCCAGCCCTTCCTGCAAACATCAAGAAACTTTTTCCATGGAAGTATTGTTGAGCTATGGCTCAATACACAAACATATCACTCCATAGCCAGGGATTATGGTCATGGATGAGTTTTTCTTGATGTACTGTTAAGTCTAGACTCAAAAGGATAAGAAGAACAGCAATTTCAGGGTTCTTTGCTCAGATGTACTGCTTCTAAAATGGCAAATCATATTTTTCAGTAGTGTTTGGTTTCCTATGATTAAAATTTGTTAACATTTGTGCAATTTCTCTTGTGCTTGACATATATATTTTCTCTCAGGGCTCCTTTTCTGTGTCTTTGTGCTGTTACTCATTTTCTTCCTAGCAATTCAGATTTTTTCCCCCTTGATACAGTAATAAAAAGCGAGTTTTCATCTCACTTAATGATTCAAAAAGATTTATTGTATGTATATTTTGAATTAATCTGGCTTCAGCATTAACCAATTGCAAGTACATCAAAATGAAAAATATGCTTTGATGCAATTCCTTACCTGGCTTCTAGTTGTAAACATTCCTTCTAATTTCTTTATAGCTATGTTAAACCTTTCCTAGGAAAATAAAGTAAAAGAAAGTCATTTATAATCCAGCAGGTTATTTCTACTCATATTTTCAGATAACATGTATCTATGGGATTCATAATGATGAATGTTTGACTGTGCTTCATCAGTTATTTATATCTGGGTTCATCATCACTTGCCTGTTTGCCAATCTATAACATTCCATCTGTAAATATTCATTTAGGGAGAGACTCATTCATTTTCTTGCAAAGATTATACTTTAAGGCTTGATTCATATCCCAAGGATGCTTGGCTAATGGATATAAGCATGAAACCCAGGTATTTTTCAGACTGGAGACCACTGAAGAGAAACAGGGCCCAGTTTTAGAGGGGCACCTAAAATCCAACAGATATGTTCAACCCTCTTTGAATACACAAAATTGCTGAAGTTGAGAAATACTAATCAACAAATTTCTTAATCTAACATGGCCTATAAAATTGTTCTAAGGAAAACATTACAACCAAAGTAAAAAGTACTTGATTTAATTCTGGCCCTGCATAGTGTAGGATAGATAAAATACCCTGAAAATTGGCCAGCCTTTCTGGCTTATTCTATAAACCATAGTTAAAGCAAGCTATTATTACTATGAGCCCTGAATTAGAATATTTTAGCTTCCATTTATGTAAATGGTTGCTGACTTTCCAAATATTTTGTTTTCCTGGAGAGATCAGTGAATAACGTTAATATTGGGTGGCTCACGCATATGAAAGTTGGCATCCCTGGTAAATGAAGCTCTGTTATCCTGGCAAAGAGGTGATATTTTCAAACATTAATACCAATTATTTATTTCTTACACCTGACAAGCTAGTAAATAAACAACTAATTTTCAATTTTAATACTCTATATTTCATATACCGTAATGCTCAGAAAGGAACCTGTATAGTACAATTATAAAACTGAGAGCGCAGAAAGAATTTATGTCACTCCTCCTGAGAGGTACATTATTTTTTCAATGTTCCACTATTTATTTAAGCCAGAAAGTGCAGCTGGTTGTACAGGTAGTTCACAACTTACAATAGGTTGCATAGTGACCATTCAAAGTTACAACAGCACTGAAAAAAGTGATTTATGACCATTTTTCACATTTATGAACATTGCAGCATCCCCCTGGTCACATGACTTACATTCAGATGCTTGACAATTGACTCACATTTATGACAACTGCAATGTTCCAGGGTGATTTGATCACCTTTTTCAACCTTCTGACAAGCAAAGTCAATGGGGAAACCAGATTCAATTAACAACCTTGTTTCTAATTTAACAACTGCAGTGATTCACTTAACAAATGTGGTGAGAAAAGTTGTAAAAAGAGGCAAAAGTCACTTAACAAATTTTGCACTTAATAATATAAATTTTGGGCTCAATTGTGGTTGTAACTTGAGGACTACCTGTATTATGGTTTTGTTTTTTTTGTTTTTTTTTTCCAAAAAGTTTTTTATTGTTTTCAGCATAAAAAAAAACACATCACAAGTACATCACAATTGAAACCCCCCCCACCCCCCACCTGGACTTCCCAAACCTAATCCCAGGATACTATTCAACTAAAAGTAACCTTATATTAATATCCCTAACTCCACAAAGTGTAATTCTACATAAGTAGGTGAAATATATATATATGTAAAAAAAATTTTTTATCTAAAAACCTAACTTATATTCCACCATTCTATGCTTATTTTGAATATAAACAATCCATCTTCTCCATATTGATAAAAATTGTTCATTTGAGTGATCCTTCAAATAAGCCGAAATCTTTGCCATTTCAGCAAGATGCGAAACCTTCACTCTCCAGTCCTCTATTGTAGGTAAAACTTTACTCTTCCAGT
>NW_015386430.1:3193488-3222896 GCF_001527695.2 Protobothrops mucrosquamatus
GTTCTCACCTACATCGTCCACAAGGGACGACTCGGGAACTCAACTCCTACCTCGGGCAGCTCACCTTTCCCCCTATGCCCAGGGGAAAGGTATCAAGCCGTTTGACAGCTGATGCGGGCTGTCAAAACGGCTTTTACGCAGAAACAGGCGGGAGCAGCAAACAGCTGCGTCCAGCGAAGGCGCCTGCCACCGGAAGTCTACCTGTATTATGGTTCATTCCCCTTTTCCAAGTCATATTTGAAATAGAGGGAGCCATCTTTTTCTAATTAAAACTTCTTGAGCACTGGTAAATTACACAGGAGGCCTCCTGGTGTTTACGTGATATCATCAAATGGCATTGGGATGAAAAAAATCAGCCAATTTTTCTTACTTTGGAGATTTTAGGAGAATGGCTATCACCTCCTAGAGGGTTTTTTGCTCTCATCCCATTTTTAAAATAATGCTCCAGCTATCAACAAAACAAAACAAAAGCTTTGTTTTAATACTCCAGCTTTCAAAAAAAAATCATTAGCATTTTAAAAATTAAAACGTTTGTACTAAATATTTAATCATTCTAAAAAAAAATAAAGCTGGATTCAATTTGCAGGGAATGCCAAGGAAAATAGGATAAATCTTTAGCTGTTTTCTACAAATCTAAAGGCTGGGAATCTGCCACAGGTCTACTGGAAATCTAATCCCAAAGTGTCCCAAAAGATCCTTTTTACAACTCGAGTTCCTTGATTTTTCTTGAAGATGTTTCATTTCTCATCCAAGAAATGTTTTCAGCTCATCAGATGAAAAATGAAATATCTTCATTTCTTGGATGAGAAGTGAAATGTCTTCAAGAAAAATCAAGGAAGACCAGTTGCCATTTTAAAAAAGCACCTTTTGGGACAACCATGACCTGGATAACTGAAAACCTCCATAGACACCTATTACCAAGATGTTGGAATAAGGTCAGCTGAAGGAAATGCACCTTAGTAATTCTTGCATAGGTCGAACAATCAACAAGTTTTGCCTCCTGAGATCTCATCCCCATCTACAGTTTTTTTGTATAAGCATCAGCATCTCTCATTTGCCCAAGTATTTTATTGACACCCACAACAGTATTCATACAACAGAATAACAAACTCATGTTCTATGTTATCTATTATCCTGGATATAGTATTTTGCCTCACTCTAATGTGTGGCCTAGCTTTAAGGACTGCCTCGCATATAATGCGTTTATAATATTCCAGCTGAAGGATGGGAAGCTGTGGGAGGAATGCCTATCAGTGAACTCACATATGTCTACAGTATCAATTCAGCACCAGAGTACACCTCCAATGCCCATAATGCTCCAGCTTTCAACAAAACAAAATGAAAGTATTATAACCCATAATACCCCACCTTTCAAAACAAAATTAATTCTGCTACATTTTTTCAGATACAAAACTTTTTGTCAATATTTATTTATTAAGCTTTTATGTCGCCCTTTTCACCAGTGGAGACCCTAAGCGGCTTAAAGGCATTCAATCCAAACATACCCTAGAACATGGGTCGGCAGTCCACGGCTTCAGAGCCACATGTGGCTCTTTGAGCCTTCTCCTGCGGCTCTCAGCCTCCTCTGCCATTTGCAGAGAGAGAGAGAGTCAGACAGAGAGAGGCACTGTGCGCATATAAGCCTCCTCAAGTAGTAAGTTGATTTTCTCCATAAGCCTCTATTTCTGAAATTAAACTATAATGGAAAGTTTGTATCTTGCCTTGTGCCTTTAAATTATATATTCAGAACTGACTAGAATATTAGTTGGTAAAGTAGGATGCAAATGTGCATGTTGACTTATATTCTATTTTATTCTGTTTTAATAGCTCCCTTTTGGATATATTTATGAATTTTGTATTTATTAATGAGTTTGGTGTTTTAATTTTGCAGTGATTTTTGCTTTTAATATGAGTGTGCATTTGGGGGTTGAATACAAATCAAAGTGGTTATTTAACATATTTCATTTATTTTTCATAAAATAAAAACTATATATTTAGGGTCACTAAATTTGAAATTTCCTTCAAAACATTATTCTGTTCCAATTTCTTCTATGTATGGGACTTGAAAAGTTGGGAGTTGGGCTATAGATTGGCAAGGTTTTTTTTGTAATCTACATAAACAACAGCAACATAGGGTTATTATATATACATGGAAGTTTGAAATTTAAGTGCGCTTTACACTGAAGATTTATGTTATTAGTATATTTATTGCTGAAATTACTATGGAGCATCTGAACAGTAAGAGAGTTTCTATAAATATCAGTAGATATTTCTGAGTTTGGGGGAAAGGATCAAAAGAGTCCTTTTTTGGTACTAAAATATGGCTGAAAATACACTGTATTTTAATCATTGTTTTAAATGTGTTCTGCAAAAATGATGGCAAACATCATTATACAAAACAAACACAAGGTCAAGTATTACAATCTCTATTATCCATTTTTATTCGATAGCCAGAGTAACTTCTTTCCATCACCCCTTGTTTTGACATAAACTTGCATTCCACTAGTAATATAGATTAGAGGAATTATTTCTTAAGTCAATTGCTAACAACTGTTCATCTTATGTGCTAGGAACGTTGCTCCTAAATTATATAAATAAAAGATATGACTTACCCATTATAATATTTCATTCCTATAGTGCTTTGTAATCACAGTTTAGAGATAAGCATTATGATTAGTTAGCTATCTCACCAACAGCAGACCCTTTTTAACTGGAAGTTACTCATTTGCATACCTGCACAACTATATGTATAAAATCTATGCAACATACACTGTAGGAGACATGGAACAACGACAAAAAGTGTCCAAGATCTGCTCTTGAAGCATGTGGTGAATTTAACAGAGCAAATCTTGGATATCTAAGATATCTGGCTTATTCTCATGACCTATATAATAATACGTAGACAGAATTTCTCTATCATGCCATGCCACACCATGCCATGCCATTCACAGATTAAACAGAATTTTATCCCAAATTATTTGTTGCTTCATCCTCATTGTTTTTGTCTTCACATCCTGTTCTTTTAGAAACTTGTTTTATTTTATTCTATTTAATATTTTTTTAAAAACAAATTTTATTGGTTTTTTAAATTCTTGGAACAAAGTGCTCAAGACACACTGTGGTGCTGGGGTAATCAAACATCCAAAAATAAAATCATATATAAATAACTCAAATCAATACATCCAATATTCCCTCTCTATTTCCCTCAAATAGCTTGATATATTTAAGATAATCCATTTCTAATTTAAATTTCTATTAATCCTAAACCTGTTTTGAGCTTTATAAATTTACAATTACCATAATCAAATTTAACTTTAAATAAACACATTATCAATTCAAGTATCCCTTCCAGATATATTCTAGTTCCTTAATTTTATCACAAGTCTTGTTTATTTCTTCTTCCACTAATATCTCCTAATTAAAATAAAATATTAATCTACCCTATACATGTCTAATCCATCAATCAATCTCTTTAAGATAACAAGATAATATCAAACCTTAAATCATTTCAGTCCATTGAACGAGATTCAAATTTCATCCAGTTAGTTATCATACCTAATAACATCCATATTATCAAACAAAAACATCATCTTACTAAATTAATTTGATTAATTATTAAGTCAATCCAGATCTAAAACACCTCTTCAATTTTCTTCATTCCATTAGATAATAGTTTTCATACAAATAAACCTATTATTCCAAAAAATACATTCTTAATCTATTTAGTATATATATTCTAATAATCTCTTAATCCTTAAATCAATCCATAATTCTACAGTGCCTTTGATCCATTACATATAATTTTAAATTTCTCTTTTCAGTCTTATTCTAGCCTTCTTTTTGTGCCAGGCAGGTTTCCATAACAAAGCTTCCCTTTCAGTCGATAGGTCTCTCTTTGTTGCTTGTAATATCATTTGAGACAGTAAAAAGCATCCTGTCCTCTGCATTGGACGTCTATTTCTCTTGTCCTTAAAGCCTTGTAGCTTTAAAGGTTCAAATCTCCGTCTTTGATTTTTCTGATCCTCGAGGATATAAATAAAATGCTTGTAAGGTAAAATAAATTCCTCTTTAATCTCAATTGATTCCTCTTCTAGTATGTTTTGGTTTATAGAATGGTAAGATGTAGTCTGAAAGTCAGTTTGAAGGTTTGTGATAGAGTTTCTGGCTCTTAATTCTGTAGTAATCTCTTTCATTGTAGCACATATTTCTTCAGTAGCCTCATAAATCTTTTCCAATATAAGTTTACAGTTTAATTGTGAATAAGGTTTCTCCATTTTAATGGTAATTGAAGAGAATTGTAGATGTGACTTTCAGCTGGTGCAGCAGGGTAATCGGCCATCTTGCTGGACGATCTTTGCTCCGTCGGCCCTAAGGAGATAGCTGGAGCCACGAGAGAAGCTGTCGCCCTCCTGCAGTCACCAGCAAGCCTCCTCCTCAGTGGTCGCCCCTCCAGGGTGCCTTTCGACCCACTAAGGGGTCTACCGGCGAAGAAAACCCGGCCGGAGTGGAGATGAGTCTCCAGACACGACCGGCGTCACCACGTACCGGAACCGGAAGTCTCTATTTAACATTTTCATACTGCATGGAAGGTCTTTCAAATATCACATCAATATCTAAGAATAAACTAGAATGCTTGTAAGATAACTCTAGCCAAAAGCAAAAGCAGGACAATAAAAATTCTCATCCTACTTGCAAAGTTAGAGGAGCTTGTAGTACAAAAATGGAATTAAAGTATTTTCAAACTCTTAAATCTTGCATCCATTCTCCAAATTTTACTTATGCATCATATAAGTGCTTATGAGCCACATAGATTTAATTCCAATACAATATTTCAACATCACATTGAAATTAATTACAGTAAGTTAGCATTTACTTTCAGAAAACTTGCAAATTATGTATAAAGGTGACTGCTTTCTCTTATGGAGTATGATTATTTCTGAACACGGAATTGTAATTGTTACAAATAGAAGCTGTTGATTTTGAGCTCTTTTTAAAAGTGATTCAGCCATGCAGCAATGAGCTCATCTTTTTTTTACCTTTGCTGATCTGAGAAGGTTTAATATTCTCAAAAACATGGAAATTATCCCATCCTTTTTCAAATGGAGCCATTGTTAAATAAGATGAATAATTAATTCTCTATAGAATGAAATAGTCAATGTTCTATAAAAGAAATGTCCTTTCTCAGATCCAATATCACATAGAAAATAGGTACTAAAATAATTAGTAATGAGGGACTACACCTTTAATCACCTTTTAAGCAATTTAACTCCCATTTTCAGGCTCCTGATACTAAGCTGAGCACGCAATTTATCCTTACAATTGGGCCTCCAATTTACTTTCATCAGGGCAATTTGTCATAGAGCAATTCTCAATACAAAGGACATTTTGAATGAACATTTTGTCCTTTATTTTAAAAAATTGACATATAGGCTACTACATATTACATGGTTTGTTTTTGATGTTTAATAGAGCCCAACTCTGTGACTTTGAATAGACTTACATACAATAATTCATAAACCAAGCTACTATTGCTGGTTTGACAAACATGCAGGAGATCAAAGTTTATATATTTGATTGATTGATTATGACTGCCATTAAAGAACCTTGAGTTTGTCTAACCTTTAGCCTACTTAAACATATAAGATTGTTCCAAGTATTAAATAGGGATAAGATAAGGATATTATTTACACATTGGAGTAAGCATGGGGTATAATTAAAATAGCATGACATAGTCATGATGATGCAATGAGATAAGAGTAGAGTGACACACTAGGAAAGGTATCCAGATAGATGCTGTTGATTATTGGTGGCTTAATCAACCATGGAGGTATTTACATTTTAAAACCTAATCATTGATCCATCAGTGAGTTTGAGAGTTGTAGAAAAGCTCATAGATTCTCTCCTCTCTAGATCAATTATTTTAAAAAGGGAAATAAATTATATCTTCTCTTATTTTAAGCTCAAGTGAAACTCACCTTAGGAGGAGGGTATAGATGACAGTATGGTTGACCTGCTTTCTTTATACACGCATGAATGGAATGGCATATCACATCGGCATTCATTTTGGTTTCTACCCTAAAACAAAGGCAGTTTTTGTTGTCAGGTATTAGGCTATAATAGTTCCTTACCAGTGAAAAGATGCATTTTGTATTTACTAAATTTGATCTTAAGCTAGTATTTTTTTTTTCTTGGATCTTGAATACTGCTTTACATAATGTAAATAATGGAAAATTCTGAATTCATTGATTGTATTTGCTTCAGCAAATTTTATGCAAAGCTTTACTCAGTGAAATGCCCTCATAATTTTTACTCTGATTTGTTGTTAAATATGTATAATTTTTTAAATTGGCCAATTGCTTGTATGTCATCAAATCAGTATTAACTCTTAGCCACCATGTATATGATTTTTTTTTCCAGAATTTAAATAAATACATAGAAATATTTTATCTTTAGGTTCCATAAGAACTGTAAAAAGTCTCTACATAGTCGCACAGCTTAAATGTCTTTAATTTTTATGTGAAAAGATATTACATTACTTTTCAAGATGTTGAAATGCTAACTTTAAAAGTGAAAATAAAGGTAGGTTTATTAAAGGTGGCAACAAAGAAAAGCTGCATAAATTTACCTGCTAACTAATTTGGCTAGAATAATTTTGCAAGGATGATCAGAAGTTCCAAAATTTAGAATAACACTTTTACTCTCATTTGAGGTGAACTTGGGCTTTCTATAGCTCCCAATGGGTTGAGTGATTCCGAATACTATACAAATTTTACACATATTAAATCTCCTACACAACATTTTTTTCTGGAGAAGACTACTTACAGGCTAATATATTTAATTAACTTTTGGAAATATAAGAAAAATACTATTGGCACATGAAAATTATGCAAAGTTAAATACTATGGAAATACCAGTCATAAAGTTTTGTATAAGTGTTTATCCACTATTTGCTTGGGCCCTCGTTTTGCCTTTGCATGGAGGCTTCAGAGCTAGTACACATATTCCTCCTGCCAATAGTGCAAATTATGATGAGAACACTGCAGACCAGCCCATTTGAAGAGCCAAACAACCTGGATGCAATATTTTGAAGTGGAACATACAGGAAGCTTTTGCCTCTAATTTACCCTTAAAGCAAAACAGATAATATGGCTCGGAATGAATGAAATATGCAAATCTATTGTATTGCATATGCCAAAATTATTTACTTCTCTTAATTAATTGTTAATGTTAAACATTTCCATATTTCTATTGCAACTTCTTGAGATAGATGCTGGATTATTTATTTGTTTGCTGTATTGTTGTAGACTGAAGTATAGACACAGAAATCAAAACAATTTGATGAACGGCAAGAATCAGTAAAAGACAATCAGGCTGCATAACCCAGCACATATGTCAGAATCTCTTTTTGTCTATGCATGAATCAATTGCAGCTTCTAATAGTAATTGCAGTGGTGCAAAGTTTTGTGATTTTCACAGAGGTTTTCCTAGAACTGATCCCTTTTAAAAAAAAATCACACAAAACTCTACCCCTCCAGCACCTTTAAGGATGGAGTATCTGCATGAATGTCCTTTTCACTGGGGTAGAGAAAGCATTATGAAAATATTTAAGAATGGAAGAAGTGGGATACTAAAGTCTTGATAGCAGATTTGCCTCCAGTTTTAGATCTTCAATTTGTAAATCTGAGACCAACAATATTTGCCTAACCTCAGCCATCCCTTTTTTTGGATAACATATGGAACTGTCATGGATTGAAAATTCAAAGGAAACCAGAACAGAGGCTATGTATTGCTCCCAAGAGGAAATATATTTTTCTATAAGCATAAGTAGGCCAAGGAGTTGACCACAAATATTTGTTTCGGCCTATGGAGATTCTCAATCATCCAAGTCATAGTTGTCCCAAGGATGCTTTTCCAAAAGGCTACTGGATTTTCATGGCTTTTTTTTTAAATGGTTTGCTTCTTATCCAACAAGTTTCTTCAGTTCTAACTGACTTTTAATATAGATTAATTTTAACATACATTAATTTTAACATCTATGTTAAAATTGAACAGCCCTCTTTCAACAGAGGGGAAAGGATATGACACCATCTATCTCCTGTTTACAATTCTTTCAAGAAGATTCCACACCTATTTACCCTCTGATAAATTCCCAATCTTTCCATTCCCCACCTGTCAGTTAGAACTGAAGAAGTTTCTTGGATGAGAAGCTAAATGTTTTCAAAAAAGAAAGAAAGTCCAGTTGCTTTTTGGAAAAGCACCTTTGGGATTTGTTTCCACCAATAATTCCAACAGCAGAATCTTTTGGAATTAAATTCTTTTGAGGCCGGTTGAGAAGTGCATTTGCTATTAATTAATTAATTTAATATATAGACCACCTCAATCTGTATGGATGGCTCAAGGCAGTGTATATACCCAATGTTTTATACACATACATGCATTTAAATATATTGCCTAGAACAGAGTTCCCCAACCTTTCCGCCTTTGTGGATGGGGGGGAGGGAATTGTTCTGCGTGAGTGGGCACAAACGGAGCATGTGCACACGCACTCGCCCACTGCTCGCACAAGAGGGGATGCGCACGTACTCTTGCCTGCCACATCCGCAGCCTGGTTCTGATTGGCTCAAGGCCCAGTGGTGGATAAAGAGAAAATTTGGATAAAACAACAAGACATGAGGAATAACTCAAGTTTTAAGGGCTCATTTTAACAGGACTTATGTGTGAGCCCTATGAATCTGGGGGCAAGATGAATCTGAATGGAAATCTTGGAGTTCAGTTATCAGCTTTTAGATTGAATTCCTTCTAGAGTAGTGATAGTTTTATAAATACAAAACTATGCACTAAACAGCAGCACTCTACTATTTATTATTTGTTTGTTAAATTTTTATCTTGCCTTTATTACTGCATACGTAACAAAGCAGTGAGCATATCTAACATTCTTTGCTCCTCCTATTTTCCCCACAACCACCCTGTGAAATGGGTGAAGCTGAGAGTATTTGGCCCAGATTTCGTATCTAAGATGAGGCTGGCCTCTAAGCCAGCGTCTAACCATTACACTAAATGGTGTAAATAGATGAGACAGATTTATTGCACTGGATCTATACTAGTTAAAAGCACAGGAGAGGAATCCCATAAGAAATCTTGGAATATATCTATGAATGTTAAAAACCCTTATCATTTCACAGATCAAACAATTCACAAAAAGCCTGCCATCCACTCTAGACCCAGGCCTGGGAAAAGAGTCAGTTCTTGCATTCTTGTCTACATTAGGGCAGGATGAGGGGCTGTATGAATCTTGGCAGGATATGCCAAAGACCTCCTAGTTCTATCGGGAGCATTATTTGACTGATAAGGCCAGAGTATGCCATCTATGATGGGTTGTATAGGGCAAGCATTAATTATGCATGACATAGCAATAGTTATTTATTTATTGTCATTAATACTTACAATTTAATAATCTTTGGTCCATATATTTCAATAAGCAAAAAGCAAATACCTTGTAGGTGGAATGTTTCTGGAAAAATATATATTGAAAAAAATGAGCATTCATAAGATTGTATTTAAACATGTGAAGGTATTTACTCATCCTTCTAGCTGAAAGAAAAAGTTATTCTACTGCACCATGCTTTTATAACAGAAGTCAAAGAGATGTCATAGAAAGCTCCCAGGTAAGATTGAGTAGCTCTTTTGTTCGTTTCTAGTAGATACTGAAAATATTATATGAATGGGCAAATGGGACCACATTGGTCCCAGTATGCATGTCCTTTCTGACTTGGCTATTCAACCGTATGCTACAATGACAGTCTGAAAATGGGAACCTATTGTACATTGAAAGTTTGTATGTGCTCTAGGTCAAGTGTTATCAAACATTTTCAGATTGTGAGATCTAGTAATTTTTTAAAAAAAATCCAGAACCCTGATCAAGAAGCAAAGCTATAATGATGGAGAATTGGCTGTGTTTGATAAACTTTTGTCTATGTATGTATGTGTGTGTTTTGCAGTTAATCTTCCATGGAACCAAATCAAATTTTCAGAATTGTAGGCCAATGGAACCAGTTCAAAAAGCCCTGGTTTAAGACATATGATTCTAAATTACTGAAGAAGTCAACATTAATATTTACGTAGCGGGGCAAAATGGATGTGATAGTAGGAGCAAGATCAACCTGCTCTCATCTTCATATAATTCTGAGCCCAGTGCTCTTCAACATCTTTATCAATGATTTGGATGAGGGGATAGATGGGGAACTCATCAAATCTGCAGATGACACCAAGCTGGCAGGAATAGCCAAAACTCCAGAAAATAAGCTTAAGTTACAGAAGGATCTTGACAGACTTGTACATTGGGTGCTATCTAAAAAAAATGAAATTCAATGGTGAAAAAAGTAAGGTTCTACATTTAGGCAAGAAAAACCAAATGTACAGGTATAGTATAGGGGATACCTTGCTCAATAGTAGTAATTGTGAGAGGGATCTCGGAGTCCTAGTGGACAATCACCTAAATATGAGCCAGCAGTGTGCTGCAGCTGCCAAAAAAGCCAACACAGTGCTAGGCTGCATTAACAGAGGGATAGAATCAAGATCACGTGAAGTGTTAATATCACTTTACAATGCCCTGGTAAGGTTACACTTGGAATACTGCATCCAGTTTTGGTCACCATGATGTAAAAAAGATGTTGAGACTCTAGAAAGAGTACAGAGAAGAGCAACAAAGATGATTAGGGGACTGGAGGCTAAAGCATATAAGGAACGGCTGCTGGAATTGGGTATGTCTAGTTTAATGAAGAGAAGGACGAGGGGGGACATGATAGCAGTGTTCCAATATCTCAGGGACTGCCACAAAGAAGAGGGAGTCAAGCTATTTTCCAAGGCACCTGAAGGCAGGACAAGAAGCAATGGGTGGAAACTAATCAAGGAGAGAAGCAACCTAGAACTAAGGAGAAACTTCCTGACAGTTAGAACAATTAACCAGTGGAACAACCTGCCTCCAGAAGCAGTGAATGCTCCAACACTGGAAGTTTTCAAGAAGAGACTGGACAGTCATTTGTCTGAAATGGTATAGGGTTTCCTGCCTAAGCAGGGGGTTGGACTAGATGACCTCCAAGGTCCCTTCCAACTTTATTATTATTATTATTATTATTATTATTATTATTATTATTATTATTATTATTATTATTATTATTATTATTATTATTATTATTATTATTATTATTATTATTATTATTATGAAGTAATGGATGGAAACTAACCAAAGAGAGAAGCAACCTAGAACTAAGGAGAAATTTTCTGACAATTAGAACAATTAATCAGTGGAACAACCTATCTCCAGAAGCTGTGAATGCTCCAACACTGGAAGTTGGACAGTCATTTGTCTGAAATGGTATAATGTTTCCTGCCTGAGCAGGGGGTTGGACTAGATGACCTCCAAGGTCCCTTCCAACTTATTATTATTATTATTATTATTATTATTATTATTATTATTATTATTATTATTATTATTAAATGTCACAAAAATTATTACAAAAATATATAAGCAATGACAGATAGATTTTCCGGCTGTGAACTAAGGCTTTAAACTGATTTCATTAAGCTTGTTGGGCAACTTTGAACAATTTACCTTGTGCCTAACATACTCAGAATAATTTAAATTTTATTGTAATGAAAGCTGTCTGGCAATAATTTATTGGCACACTAATTAATTAGTTGTTATTAACTAAAAAAACAATTTTATTTCAATATCTCTTTTTTCTTTTCTGGAGCCATCTTCAATAGAAGTGCATTTATGAGGCAATTTCCCTTGATTTTATCCCTTATAAGAAAATAAACCTTTACTAATTTCTTATTTATTTGAAATTACAGGAAAGTTGCAAAGCTAAATTTCAAAAATAAACCAAACTGCTGTTCAGTCTTGGCCTCAACAATTAATATTCCTAACAGCCAATTTGCAGTCATAATTATAATATATTCTGGGCCCCTGGAAAAGAAGAAAATCACTTTTAATTAATTACTCAATGAAAACATTGCAGATTTAGTAAGATAAGAAGCAATTAGGTATGGCTACAATAGCAAAATGTATACATTCCTGCCAGGACAAATTGCTCACAGAGTATCATCAGTCTGCCAGCAACATCAAAAACAATTTCTATGATAAGGCATAAATTTGCTGGTTTTCCTTTTGCTTAGGAAAAGGTTATTTCTTATGAACAGTGAAATTAAATCCTATGTGAGTGTCTAGGGCTATATCCATGCATATCATTAAAATGTACTCAAAGTTCTTGCTTTTTTTATACAGTCCCCAATATCAGCACAAATACTGGTTGAACTTCACTGAAAAATCATTTTCATCTACATTATCTCCAAGAACAACCTATAGTGGTATATTTGGTGGACTAGCATGCATGCTACCACTGCTAAGATGGACACATTGCTCAAATATCAAGCAAATACAAATTTTCAAATAACCAAGTGGGCAAGTTTTCTCTGATAATTTGTTCTGAGTGACTCTTGGCATCTTTGTATCCCACAAATAATATATGTGGTTCAATACTTTTTAAAACTTTGATCATGTTTCTCTGTGAATAATTCTGTGTTTTCTTTAGAGAAGGATGAATTGAGAGCCGCTCTGAGATAAATTATTACTTTTCATTAATTCAAAATATCTGTAACTAATTATAACAAGTGCAGTATTGTATATCATATCATAAGCATGTAAACTGATTGGTATATGTAGTGCATATTGTTTTTTTTACCAGGTAAGTAGGTACAGAATCTTTCCAGAGTTGCTTTTACTGTAGAGTTGTGGACTTGAGAAAGCTGCTGTATTATAGCCACTACAGACACGCAACCTACAAAGCAAGAAAAACAATCCAGATTACTTATATTTTAGAAGGTCCGTCTGGCTATTTAATATTATTCAGAGATGTTCCTGTAAAGAAATTTTTTTTTGATATAAAAATAAATATGCTATTCTTAGCAAAATGTTGTTTGCAGCTTAGAAACCATCTTGTGGAATTTAATCCATCTTCAGCATTGTTTTTTTGCCCTTCCCCCCTTATTTATGTAAGGCACAACTGGATGTACATTTGTAATAGATAATAAAACAGTTTTTTTTGCTACAAGAGTAAAATGTATATGATATGAAATTTAAAAAGTAGCAGAAGAGAAAGCAAGAAAAGATCTGGTACAACTTTATTATTCTCAAGAAATAAGAGGGAGTAGGAAAGCACAGCAAACAATGGGAAACTAAAACCAACACAATTAATTGCAGAAAATTAAAGATGTGTTGAACGACTTAGACAAATAAGCCAGCTGTCTTTACATTTTGCAATGTAATCAGCAAGTTAATCTTAAGGAAATCTGCAGACAGTCTGAAAAATTAATGATACTTGAACTTAAATTCTAAATTTGGACAAGTACAACATACTGTAACTATCACCCTATTTAGCTTGCTACATCCTCCTCCCTACAGCATATTCTTGTTGAAGTCTTTACACATTTCTTGTACATAAGTTAATTTTAAATTAAGAGGATAATACAAGCAAAGGACAAGAAATTATAGAACTAAAGACAAAGAAGTTTCAGATGAGATGTGAATATTTTTATTATGGTTTATTATAGTTACTGACCAGAATTGCAAACAAGAACATAAATAAAAAATAAAAAGGAATAAAAGCAAAGCAAGATAAAATATTACAGTTGAAATGGGCTTTTCAGTCAATCAAAATCAAATCAATAATCTGTAGTGTAACAAAATTATGAAAAAGGAGACTGATTGATAGTGGTCTGATAATAATAATAATAATAATTATACTTTAAAAAGATCAGAATTTCCTGGATGTTTTCCCAAGGATATAAGGCAGGTCCCTGAGTCCTTTCAGAGGTTACAGTATAACAGGTCCCCCTTGTTCATGAGATGCACAGTCTCACCTCATAGAGAACTATTAGTTATCATCTCTCCAAAACTGTTGTGAAGGGAGCATTGAAGCATACTAAAGTTAGTGTTCAAAATTTGGAAACAGTTATGTGACATAAATATCTTGCTGATTTCTAAAAGGGCTTGACAGCTCTGCATTCCTACATAGAGCAGATTGGTCCTGTATGGCTTCAAGATCTTCGATACATTATTTAAATATGATGGGTGCATGCTCATAATCCATCATTAGGAGTGCCTCCTGGAAAAACCAAGATGTGGAAGTTTTTGTGAGATTATCCTGAATAACATTGATTTATAATTGCCTTCAACAGGGAAAGAATTCAAACCTGTGGGAGAGAACAATAACTTCAACCAATGTGCTGTAATACAGGTCCATGTATTCACTGCTTAATACTGCATTTGGATACTTGGAATATAAAATTTAGGAATTAAATTAGACCCTCTCTAATTTAATCTAAGTAAAGGAAATGTAAGATCTTATGTAGGCACTGAAAAGTAGTTATGCACGAGTCTTTTGACTAAGATCAAGTATAGTATCAGACGAAATATACTGGTCAAGAGACTAAGCTATTAGTGATTAAGAAGAGTGCTGGAAACAATTCAGACTTCCTATTGAGATATAGGCATGTAACAAAAGTTTTGAGAAATATAAACAGGAATAATTTTAAACAATATACCCCTGTAATTAGGTAATGGACAATCTTGATCGCCAAGATCCAATAATGAATTGGAATAACAAGGAAGAAACAGAGAGGGAAATGCAAGGGTAAAAGAACAAGAAGGAAGAAAATAGGAAAGTAAATTTAACCTTTTCCAAAATTCAAGATGGGCATGAATAAAACAATGGAAAATGAAAAAGGGTATAGTAGCATATATCAATAACACAAACTGAGAAAAATATAGGAATATAAAATTAACAACATTAACAAAATGAGCATTACTATATATGGATTTCTAGGTCCTAACATTGCAGCTAGCTTGCTAGACTTTATATCTGAGTTCATTGTGAAACAAGAAGGAGATTCAAGAAAAGTGATTATGATTTTACAAGTTGCTTCCATATTACAAAATATATAATCTATTTGGAGCTACACCTGATATTCATAAATGCGTGTCCTTTTCCAGTTCTAGTTTATTTTATTTATTCTAAATTTTTATTCTTGTTTTTTGTTGTTGTTGAAAAAAAATCACATTATAGCTAATGAAATCAGAACATGAGCTTGCTGGCCATGTATCCTCTGGCAAGTTGAACAGACTGTTTAAATTAATCTACTTCTGTAGCAAATATACAAAGGAAATACTAATTAGAAAGGCATCAGTGGTTGCTTATAAAAGGCAAAATTCCATGGAATAGCCTTACTTTAGTCTGCAGATTTTAGATATATGAGAAACATTCATGTGTTAACTTAAGCCCTTAAGTTAATCATTTGAGAATGATATCACAATATGTGTCATTTTGATATCAATATGGTTGGTGATGAACACCTGCATATACTACTATACTACTGTGCAATAAGAACAATTAATTATTGAACTGTAAGCAGCATTGAATAAATGTGCATGAATATATACAAACATACAAAAAACATGAAGAATGTAGCATAAAAATAAATCCAGAGCAACTATAATAAAGACATGCTGTATTACATGCTGTATTATGTTAATAATATTAACAGTGTTGCTGTTCCTCTATGTTGGGAGATATTTATTTATCTTTGTTAGATTTATATTCCACCTTTCCTTCAGTATGGTATGGGGCCAAGACACTAGTGATCACTCTTAAGAAAATTCTCTGGAGGGAACAGGATTGGTATAGTGCATTCATCTTTGCTCTTGTTGATCTCTTAGCAGTTTTTGATATTATTGATCATGGTATCCTTCTGGTCTGGGTTAGGAGTAAGGAACATGGTCTTGGGCTGATTCTTCTCCTACATTCAAAGTCAAGTTTTAATTAGTGTTGATAAGGGGGGGGGACAATCCAATTTATATACCTTTTTGTTGGGGGTTCCTATGAAATGATTAACTGCAGAAAGCCACTGTAATGCAAAGTTTGAATTGCAACTATTTAGATATGGAACTTCAGCCCTGCCCCCGGCCTCTGTGCAACTAAAATATTGAGAAGAACTAGCTGATGGAATTCTATGTGAAACTAAAAACGAGATCTCTTACATAGAAAAAACCCGAGGCAATGGCACAAGCAAGTCAGTTCCTGAGCCAGTTGAGGTCAACACATCTTAAAGTTGCCAAGGTTGAGAAACATTGAATTAAGTAATCCCTCTGGGTGCAGGGTCCTTTATACAGTAGCTAAAACAATATCTGACTACTACATTGCATTTTCATTAATGCCTTCTAGATAGTTTTGTAATAGTTTTAAATCTCTTGTACCAGTGGTGGCGAATCTATGGCACAGGTGCCAGAGGTGGCACTCGGAGCCCACTCTGTGGGCACACGTGCCATTGCCCCAGCCTTGCCTCCTCCTGCGACCCCCTCCTCACCAGCAGCCCCTCTGGAGGAGATTCGCCCCTGAACGTGGCCCACACGGAGCAGCGCAGCCAAGGACATGGCAGCCAGGCAGCGTAGACAACACTCTGCCCTCATGCCCCATCACACAGTTGATGCTGCAGGGCGTGGGCAGAGGGCGTGGCCTTGGTCTGCTTGGGCGATCTGCGGCGGGCCCTGGAGGTGGTGAGTGGCCCTGCGGGCAGGTGGGGTGGGGGTGGAAGCGGGGAAGGGGGATGGAGCAGGGCTGGGGCCAGTTTTTGGGCACTCGGTCTCTAAAAGGTTCGCCATCACTGTCTTATACTATAATCAAGAGCTATATTAGTGTAGTGGTTAAGGCTAGACACTGGGAGACAGCAAGTTCTAGTTTTACCTTAGGCACAAAGCCAGCTGGATAATCTTGAGACAGTCACTCATTCTCAGCCCTAGGAAAGAGGCCCTGGTGAATCATTTCTGGAATCTTGTCAAGAAAACTGCAGAAATTTTACTCTATTTTAATTTCATTTTAGACTGTATTTTATTCCAATTTCATTTTAAGTCGTATTTTACTCTAATTCCATTTTAAACTGTATTTTATCAAATTTCATTTTAAATTTGCTTTTATCAAACTTTAGTAATAATTTGTTGCTGGAATTTTGCGCTTTGATATGGCCCAAGGACTAATCGATAAAGATTTATTATTATTATTATTATTTAGGCAGTCACCAGGAGTCAATGCTGACTTGAAGACATTCTTACATAAAATCCCTATACTGTAATTAAGTCTAGCTTGAGGAATCCATCCAAAAAACCCACAGTTCCCTACCAATACTTTGAGAATAAAAACAAAACAACCATCACTCAGATTGCATGATCATTTTTAATTCTAAGCATCCCAAGAGCCTCATTAGGACAAAATCTGCCTCAATACTGAGACAAAAAAGTGATAAATTTAAGATTTCACATTCTAGAGGACTTCCGGTTCCGGTTCGCGGTGTCGCTAGTCACGCGGGGAGACTTGTCCCCTCGCCGGCTAGCTTTCCCTCCGTCGGTGGAGCCTTATATGGCTCCAAAGTCGCCTTGGAGGATGCGACTTCTGACGAGGAGGCTGCTGTCCGGCTGCGGAGGAGCGGCGGCTCCTCCAGTTGTCCGGACGATCTCTGAGGGCCGACGGAGAAGAAGATCGGCCAGTAAAATGGCCGATCGCCCTGCCGCTTCAGACCGTAAGTCAGAGAACATCTAAGCTGTGAGTGCCCCCGTGGTGAACCCGGGTGAGAACTTTTTTTTGCAACTCTCTCTTTTCTATTTTTTTTTTCTTTTGGTACCTGTAAGAGCTTTTGGAATTATTTTCCTGGCTTGGAAAGGCAGCTTCTATTTTTGGGGGGAAGAAAGGTGTTCTATCAATATAGAAAAAGACTATATTTTACTGTTATCTATATTTTTTTCTTTGGATATAAAAAAGGAAAAAAAGACAGAAAATGTTTTCTACTCTCTTGTCAAGAACTGGATTATTTCTTTTCTTATACATCATACTTTAAAAGGTAGAAAAAAGGAATTGGTTTATGGAAAAGACCTTTGTTACTCACTGAGGGCATCTAGTGGTGAAAGTTTAATACTGCACTTTCTGGTTATTTTCTTAAAGATGGAACACTGAATTTCAAAATATCTTTGAGGGAAAGATAAGCTGTGCAGCTGTGGAAACTGTGGGGGTGGATATGCTTTCTATTAAATATAGTCCCCACAAAAAAGAAAAAGAGACCTTCTTTTAAGCATTAGCATTAAAATGGAGAAACCCCAGCCACGACTGGATTTTGCATTTATTTTGAAAAAGATTTATGAGACCACTGAAGAAATACGTGCTACAATCTGTACTTTAGAATTAAGACCTAGAGATTTTACTACATTGGTTCAAATGGATGTCCAGGCTACATCTGACTATGGTAAAAATCAAAATATACCAGAAGAGGAATCTACAGAGATAGAAGAAGAACGTATTTCACCTGACAACCCTTTCTTCTGCAACTTAGAGAATCAGAAGAAGCAAAGATTAAGATTTCAAACTATAAAGCAACGACTCTACAAGAAGAAGAGAAAAAGACTTATTTCACCTGACAACCTTGTCTTCTGCAACTTAGAGAATCAGAAGAAGCAAAGATTAAGATTCCAAACTACAAAGCAACGACTCTACAAGAAGAAGAGAAAAAGACTTATTTCACCTGACAACCTTGTCTTCTGCAACTTAGAGAATCAGAAGAAGCAAAGATTAAGATTCCAAACTACAAAGCAACGACGCTGCAAGAAGAAGAGAAAAGGATGTTCTCTTACTGCAGAGGAAGGGATCTATATTTTCTCAAAGACTATTACAAGCAACATAAATGGATCCAGTGGCTGAAAGGGAAGCGCTTTTATGGAAGCCTGTGTGGTATAGAAAAAAACCCAGAATTAGACTGAAAAAGAAATTTAAAACTGTTTAATGGATTAAAAGGCAATGTTGGTTTTAAGGTTTGTTTCAAGGATAATGATCTAGAGTTAGAAGTAAGAAAAATACAACTGTATACATGTGTGTTTAAATTAGTTAGATGATTTTTTTGTTTTATGGAAATTTGCCTGGCACAGAAATATGAAAGTTAAAAGTGGAGTGAAAAAAAAGAAAACTTGGCTTTATGGATTGTATTAAGGATAAAAAATATATAATTATGCATATATACATATATGTTTAAAGAGATTAAGAATATATCTTTTGGAATAAGATTGTTTTTGAGGGAAATTATGTATTGGAATTGAAAAAACATTGAATTTTTAGACTGGAACTCTGAAGTGCTTAAATTAACTAGGTGATTTTTGTGTATAATATGGTCTGATAAGGTATGATAAGTAATTGGACAGAATTTGAAATTGGTCTAATGAATTGAAATGAATTAAGATTTAACATTGCTTTTTTTTTAAACTAAGTTAGTTATTATTGGAAGAAGAAATAAATGAGATTGGTGATAAAAATAGGGATGAGAGAGATTAAGAGCTTGAACATATCTGGAAGAGATACTTGAAGTGATAATCTATTGAAGTAAAACAATATTTGATTATGGTAATTGTAAACTGATAAGGTTTTAAAACAGGTTTAGTCGTATAGAAATTTAAGCTAGAAATGGAATATATCAAATCCATTATGTTATTTGGGGGAAATAGAGAGATGATAGTGAATGTACTAAGTTGAGCTGTTTATGTATGCTTTTTACTTTGAAATATTTGTTTACCCAAACACCATGAGGTGTCTTAAGCACTTTTTGTTAAAATTAAAAAACCAATAAAATATATTAAAAAAAAATTTCCCACATAAACATGCCTTTATACAATGTGCATTGCTCCATAACTAGCAACATTGGGCAATCATTGGGAAATAGTCTCAAGTTTCTACGTGTAGAAAATTTGCTCTATTTCGAAACTGTTTTTCTCAACAGTTTTTCAGCAGAGAATTCTGGGACGTTTTCAGGGCTTGTATGCTGCGAAATCAGAGAAGGTGAACCAAAATTTCACAAAAGCCATCTTGTTCCTTCATGCCATTTTACTGGGGAATCCTGTGTGTGTAAATCAAATAGGTTTGTGAAATCAGCAAGAAACTATTAATAAAATAGATTCCTGTATCATGAAGACATTTTAATCGTATACATAATGTGCCTGAAAATGTAGCAATAAAAGTATGTAACACTACATATATACTCTATATACTATAAATGGGTGTAATTGAAGTACTTTGGATGAAACATCTAAGTGAGAGAATTGGGGTTCTGACTTTTGAATGGCACCAGATTTGGGACTATATAACTTCTTTTTATGCTTCTCTCACTATTTGATTTCCTTCACACCCTATTTTCCCATAATCAATGCAAAGTGAATAAGTGATAAAAAAGGGTTCTATATCTAATTCACATTTCATCACTTTTTCATTTTGTTAAGTTTTTCATGAAAAAAGGACTTCTTTTTCATTGCCAAATATATATTCTACCATGGCTTCTCGGTTTCCATTCTTGCCATTTTTCATTTCTATAATATATTCTATTAATGGGATATGAAAATCTTGATGTGAGAGTACATTACATAATTTATTATCTAGAAGGCATTGAAGTTTCTGGGGATAATGAACAAATGATCAGAATAATTTGCAGTTTTTCACAGAATAATTCAGAATTTATTTCTCAGTTCATGAGTGGGGAAAAAAGGTAAAGAGATACTGATATAACTTCTTATACCTGCAAGGACTTGAAATTTATCTAAAGATTTGCTAAAGCTTTTCTGTCTCAATTTTCTTTCTTCTACTGTGCTGCTTTTAATCTATTTTATTAATCTTCTATCCTTATTGCATTTTCTCTTTAAAATAATTTTCCCTTATTCTATACCAATAATTTGTCAGTGACAACAACAACAACAACAATAATAATAATAAAGTTGGAAGGTACCTTGGAGGTCATCTAGTCTAACCCCCTGCTCAGGCAAGAAACCTTATGCCATTTCAGACAAATGGCTGTCCAGTCTCTTCTTAAAAACTTCCAGGGTTGGAGCATTCATAGCTTTTGGGGGCAGGTTGTTCCACTGATTACTATGGAACAGACTCATCGTTTGCATATGAAATGAAGATCTTCAGCATGAAGAAACATTTAGAAGACCAATGACAGATGAAAAGCAGTGGACCTGTCTTCAATGGACACACTAAAACATGCAAATCAGATATACCTTTCTGTCCAATGGTATTGTTACCAGGGAGCCCAACCTACAACATCACTAAACAATAGAGAAAAAAGTTAGGCTATCTCACAGAGGGAAGCAAATACTCCATTCAACTCTGCATTACAGTACCTCCAAAGAAATCAAAGATGTGACAATAGTTGAAGATGAAATCATGGTTTCATTTGATGTCACAGCACTTTTTAAATCGATAGATCCATAATTAGCCAAAGAATCCAATTACTACATAGCACACCCAATCTACCCAAATATGCCAAGATTGAAATACCCAGAATCATGGAACTTATCAAGCTTTGTGTGACCACATACTTTCAAAGTGATGGACAAATATATCAAAGGAACACCCACAGAATCACCTTTTTCAGGACTAATAGCAGAGACCATAATGTAATGCTTGGAATCTATGCACTCCCATGCTTACCACCCAAAGTATGGATCTGGTATGTGAATGATGCCTTTGTCATAATAAAAAAAGGATCAGCTAGAAAACATAGACAAAACAATCAACATTAAGAAGAAAACAAAGAATAAATAAACTCAAAGGGCAGACTTGAGAGACCACTAGGTCTTTTTCTGCTTTTTCTGTTTCTATAAGTATATTCAAAGGAATAAAATTCACTAGGGAATAAGAAAACAACAAGATGCTACCCTTCCTGGATATTCTCATCAGCAGATGGCAAATTAGAAACACAAGTCTATCATATAATTACCAAATAAACCAAAAGTCCCAGCTGCCCATAAGAAAAGCTCAGCATCATCTATATAACTTACAGTGTAAGGCCTGCAACAGCTATTGTACATGACAAATAGGCAGAAGACTAGTAGGCAAATTAGCATACACATTTGAATACAAATTAGCAGTCAGAAGACATGATGAAAACTTCTGAATTTCATAACACAGAGACAGACTTAACCTTAGTTTCAGCTAGGAAATGATGAGAATCCTAGACTAAGCCAAGTCCAAAAACACCAGAGAATTGCTGGCACTCAGACAAATCAGCCATCAACAGGCACATAGAGATAAACAAATCTATATATCATTCCAAAAATATGATCAAAAAGCCAAAAAGGAAAAAAAATCCAAAACATCTCCTCACCATCAATCAACCCCCATATGAGCAGAGATTAACACCAAGATTAACATTAGACTAGCAAAAAGTAAATCAGGGAACCACCAAGACCACTCCCACCAATACTGACGGTAAGCCACTAGAATATAATATGAGAGCAAACCCTACTCCCTATTAACACTGATAAAGTTACCTAGTTTTATAATGAAATATCTGCAAGAAAATAACCAAGGTCAGAGATCACCAAGGATCTCACAATTCAACTACAACTGTTAGCTACAAATATTATCTTCTATTGAAAAAAAACATTTAGTTATCAAATGAGCTCAACCATTTCAGAACTAGGGAAATCTCTCCTCCTCCTCCTCCTCCTCCTCCTCCTCCTCCTCCTCCCCTCCTCCCTCCTCCTTCTTCTTATCTTAAGATAGCAGCTATGTTTGGATCCCCCCTTTCCATGCGGAGACTTTTAAATTAATAGGAATCAATATTAGCAAGTCTGGTTGATTTCATTCTTCTACTTAAATAATGAATAAGCTTGGATCTAAGCCTTTCCAAGTATTAACTAATTACTAGTGCTCTAATGGGCTCTGCTGAAGAATAATATGGTCCATTAACTAAAATATCACAGAACGAGAGAGTCCAAATTATTTTCAAAAACATCCATACACAAATTCCATTCTTTAATGCTTAATAGCTAAACTTTAGCAGTACAAGAATCTGCAGAGGTGAGGGAAAACAAGAGCAAGTAATAAAATATGCATTGGGATAGGATACAAACTCTTGCATTCAACAATGCAATTTAAAGTCTGTATACTGATATAGAATGCATGCTTTTTTCATTTTGGTGTCATTATGATTAAAAGCAGACCTCACTGACAAGATTTAACTGACTTTCATCTTAAAAAGTGAATCGAGGTTAATACTAATTAATATTTGGATAGAAGAAAATCAAAAAATCCAAGGCCTTAGGCTACACTGGGAAATTAAAAAAAATCAAAAATAGTCCACAAGAAAACAATGTCAAACTACTTTTGTACTGTTGCCAAAATATCCCTGTCTATGTAATTACCTGGAGTCAAGCTCACTTGGAGGAGATTTTATATTTTGGAGGTTAATACTGGTTTAAATTCTGAACCTGATGTTAAGGGCTTTGGTACTCCAGCTTATTCAAATGAAGAAGAAAGATTTTTTAATATTTATTTTTGGCTCTAAATAAAATTCTGTTCTGATTTATGCCTGCATAAACAGCTTAGGAACCCATAAAATAACTCTGAATTGACACTGCCTGACTGATTTATAATATAAAATAAATTATAGATTAAGTAGAGATGCCTAATGTAGCATTGAATAAGCTACAGTATAAGCAGTTGCTTTGAATCATAAGCATCTGAAATCCATCTAAACCTTATTTCTTGGGAATACCATAATTGTTTCAATGTAGTAGTACACAGATGTATTTAAACAGTGGCATAATTATCCACTCTTATCATTTCTGCAAATCTGTCGATATTCAATAAATGACCAGTCTCATTAGAAACAGAGACCTGACAAATGACCACCAGAAAGATAAATGTTGATCATATGCATCCAAAAAATTCAGGCAAAATGCATGCCATGAAGGAAAAAAGATCTTCAAAACACAATTGTTTTCACATTTCAGTTATAGTACTCTGTTAATTATTTAAATGATCCCTCAAAACCTAGAGTGGGAGATGGAATCTTTGTGAGGTTTTTGCTTTATTAAATTAGATTGTTTTTCAAGACTCTTCCTTTATAGGCATTATTGCAGGTAAATTGTTTTTTTATTGTTTTATTTTGAAGCTCCCCAGAGTGATGATAGATTTGAAGAGCATATAAATGTGATGATGTTAGATATGGATTCATATTATATATGTGTGTATGTATGTGCATATGTACAGGTATAAAATTTGCAGCGATTCTTTACTAACTCATCATATATATTTTGAATTCTGTACATAACTGAGAAGTTTTTGACATTGGATATATTTAATATGCCACTAAAAGACTTCCCAAGCAATCAGTGCCTTAAGACATGCAACAGGTTTAAAATTATTAATTCAAAGTGTCACTCAAAATATTAAAAATTTAGCATTTTATTCATTTATTAGTTTAGCAGTTTACTTGCTCAGCATTTAATATTCCAATATTTTATTCACTTAGTAGTTTAAAATCATAGTAATTTCTCCCATTTACCTGAGATATTTGTTAGTATTTTAGTACTTTTGTTTATCTTGTATTTTAGTTTAGTTTACTGAAATCTGTGTGATTTATTTAGAAATTCATTTTAGTTCTTCCTAAGCTGTGTAACGTTTCTCAAATACTGAATATAATATTCATTGGTAAGCGAGGGTGAAGGTTCATTCTCTGAGCTTGAGGGCTGGTTTCCGAATGTTTCATTACCAGGCTTGTACCAATGAAACATCTTCAGCGGTGTTTCATTGGTAAGTGTGATAAAGGTGATTGATTATTTAAAATTGCTATTTTCAGAAGAATGCACTGCTGCCTGGGAATCAAATAAGAGGAGAGCCATGGCAGTCTATGTTGCCAAAAATTCAGAACTTTGGTAGCAACTTTTCTTACTAACAAACCTGAAATTGTTCTTGTTGATTCACTGAACTGGAGTCGGTATTCTAAAAGAAATGTTGCACTTATGAATTTTGTGCTCTGCCTTGCTAATCTCTCTTTTACAAAGAGTAGCAATTAAAATATTGGAAGCCAGGAAGGCTGTAGATTGCTGGATAAATGAAATTGTGCAATGAAAGTCAGGACATTTGGCCACCCTATAACTAAATATGCAAGATGATCACAGTCTGCCCTTGAGAATTATTTACTGGCATGCTGGAAGCAAATTCTGTTCCACCAAAGTCAATGAGAAATGATAAAAATGAAAAAAGAAAAATAAAGAAAAAAACAAGACATTTTTTTCTGCTTGGCATTTTTCTCTTCCAACCTTTCCCAGATCTCATTTCTCTTTCCCTACTTAGTCTAGCATTTGCACATTCACATTTTCCAGATAACAAATATGAATATCAGCAGGTATATGTGATACAAATTAGCAAAAATAGCATAGTAGCACAGTCATATTACCAAACTTCATTTCCCTCTGATAATTCAGTTTTAATGGCTAATTTTTTGTAGCCTATCCTGACCATAAATTGAGACCAGAAATGATGGACTAACTATATTTAGGATTACCAGACAAAATTACTGAGCCAGAATTAGGAAGCAAAAATTTAGTACTTTTTTAGTGGTTGTTGATATATTTTTCTCTTCTTTCTTCTCAAGAAAAGGATGAGGGAACCCATTACTGACTACAGGTAGTCCTTGATTTATCATTAGTTGCTTAACAAAATTACGATGAGCCTGGAATAGGTGCTTTAAACCTGTAAAACACTTCTGGCCATTGTAAAATGCGGCGCAATCCTCTACCCCTGCAATCAGATGACCATATTCTGGATGTTTAGCAACTGGCTCACATTTACGCCCAGAGCAGGATCATGCAGTCACATGATTACAATTTATGATAGTTTTATTTATATATTTATTAAATTTATATGCTCCCTATCTCACTGTTGGGGTCTTATAACATCATAAGAGGGCAATGTAAAACAATTAGAGTGCTAAAACATTAAAAACATTAAACATGAACATTTCCAGCAAAAGGCAACTATTTGGATGAATGGTTTCACAATTATAAGCCACAGTATTCACTTACCAACCATGGATTCACTTAATAATCACTGCAAAATATATCATACAATCATGTGTTATCATGTCTTGTCTTGTCTTGCCTTAGCTTGCATTATCTTGCCTTTCTTGCCTTATCTTTCTTCCCTCCCTCCCTCCCTCCCTTCCTCCCTCCCTTCTGGGATTATGTAATTTTGAGATGGTTTGCTTTCCCCCCCCTTTTTTCTTATTGTTTTATTTATTCTTCAAATGTCCTGTTTAATAAAATACAGGTAGTCCTCAACGTACAACCACAATTGAGCCCATTCTTTTGCTAAGTGAGACATTTGTTAAATGAGTTTGCTCCATTTTATGATTTTTCATGCCATAGTTGTTAATGGAATTACTGCAGTTAAGTTAGTAAAATGGTTGTTAAGTGAATCTCTTCCCTCATTGAGGTCACAAAAGGCGATTACATGACCCCAGGATACTGCAATTGTCATAAATATGAGTCAGTTTGTCAGTCATCTGAATTTTGATCATGTGACTATAGGGATGCCACAACCATCGCAAGTGTGAAAAATAATCACAAGTCAATTTGCAGACAACAGCAAGCTGGCAGGCATAGCCAACCCTCCAGAAGGTAGGCTTAAGATACAGAAGGATCTGGACAGACTTGAACATTGGGCGCTATCTAACAAAATGAAATTCAATGGTGAAAAAAATAAGGTTCTACATTAAGGTAAGAAAAACCAGGTATAGTATAGGTGGTTCCTTGCTCAATAGTAGTAATTATGAGAGGGATCTCGAAGGCTGCATTAACAGAGGGATAGAATCAAGATCACGTGAAGTGTTAATACCACTTTACAATGCCTTGGTAAGGTTACACTTGGAATACTGCATCCAGTTTTGGTCACCACAATGTAAAAAAGATGTTGAGACTCTAGAAAGAGTACAGAGAAGAGCAACAAAGATGATCAGGGGGTTGGAGGCTAAAACATATAAGGCAGGGTTTTTCAACCAGTGGTACAGGTACCACCTGTGGTACATTGGCACCTGTCAGGTGGTACGCGACCATCCTAGAAAAGTGGTAGCGGGGGAGGGGAATGAGCTGAACCGGTGGCAGCACTGCACAAGCCTGAGCAAGAGATGGCTGGAGCTGCAGGGGTGTCAGGGCTCAGTGGAAGTGCCAGGATCAGCGCCAGACTGCAGCTGGAGCTCGGCGCTGATCCTAGCGCTTCTGCTGAGCCCTGAAGAAGCACCAATCAGCTAGAAAGCAGCATTGATCCTGGCACTCCTGCTGAGCCCTGAAGAAGCACCAATCAGCTGGAAAGCAGCATTGATCCTGGCACTTCTGCTGAGCCCTGAAGAAGCACCAATCAGCTGGAATGTTGCAGCATCTCCAGGCTCTTGTGATTTACATTCAGATGCTTGGCAACTGATTCATATTTATGACAGTCATAGTGTCCCAGGGTCATGTGAAGTGACCAACCATGCAGCAGACAGGGGGAATAAAAACCAAACACTCCCCATCCCACCTCCACTGCCAATCCTCAATAGAACTGCTCACAACAATGGAAACTTCGGACAGGAGGAAGAGCGCCGCTGGGTGGGCAGGCAGGTGTCTTGCTGGGCTGTGGCTTGGGGGGCACTTTTTTCAGTGCCACTGTAACTTCAAACAGACTTACAACAGTGAACTGTTGTAAGTCAAGGACTATCTGTATTTTATCACTTTTTTCCTCTTTCTTTTTTTTGGTCATCAAGTTTTCGACACCTTGCTAGGCGACTGGTGGTACTCAGATGTTGCCATATCCTAAAAGTGGTACAATGAGTGAAAATGTTGAAAAGCCTTGATATAAGGAACGGTTGCTGGAATTGGGTATGTCTAGTTTAATGAAGAGAAGGACGAGGGGGGACATGATAGCAGTCTTCCACTATCTCGGGGTTGCCACAAAGAAGAGGGAGTCAAGGTATTCTCCAAAGTAATTGAAGGCAAGACAAAAAGCAATGGATGTTAGGGTATGCAGTATTCTTATTACAGCTAAAGTTCTTCTGCAACATTTTATGAAACAGCAGTCCTGTTCATTAATGTTCTCTTCAAAGGGCCTTTGAGCATGCAGAGAACATAGGAGAGAATGTTTATTTAAATCAGTGTTGGCAACTCTAAGGTGTGTGGACTTCAACTTCCAGAATTCCCAAACCAGCATGAAGTCCATACAACTTAGAAGTTGTCAAAGTTGAAAAACCACTGATTTAAATATTCCCCATCATCCATGTACATCTAATGGAGGAGAAAAAAAGAAGTCAAGATGGCACTTGTGACTGCACAGTTGAAATTTCTGTCCCTTTAAACATCTGTTGCACACACAGCATATGTAAAAAAAAAAAAAAAGGAGCAGGCTTTCAATCATGCAGTCCCAGCTTCCATCTTCATTTTACTGGCCCTCTTCTTCTAATGGGTGGGCATCTGTGGAGAGGGGCAAATGACAAGATATGTATTGCAACTCAAACCGTCCCCTTCTGAACTTCTATTGTGATGTTACAAGGGGATATGAAGCAGCACTTGTACTGTGATACCAAAATGTAAAGGTCATTCTCTTTTTTCTTTTTTTTTTTAAACCTCAATTCTTTTGTTTCTACACTCTACATCAATAACTGTTTTTTCCAGGGCTTTTTTTTCTCACAGAACGCCCAGAACGGAGTTCCGGCACCTTTTTTGGATGGAACCTTGTAGGGTAGTCAAGGAGGGTTGTATGACGTGTGTGAGTTCCAGCACCTTTTTTTTTTTTTTTTTTTTTTAGAAAAAAAGCACTGTTTGTCAATGGGCGCTATCTAACAAAATGAAATTCAATGGTGAAAAAAGTAAGGTTCTACATTTAGGCAAGAAAAATCAAATGTACAAGTATAGTATAGGGGGTACCTTGCTCAATAGTAGTAACTGTGAGAGGGATCTCGGAGTCCTAGTGGACAATCACTTAAATATGAGCCAACACAGTGCTGGGCTGCATTAACAGAGGGATAGAATCAAGATCACGTGAAGTATTAATACCACTTTACAATGCCTTAGTAAGGCCACACTTGGAATACTGCATCCAGTTTTGGTCACCACGATGTAAAAAAGATGCTGAGACTCTAGAAAGAGTATAGAGAAGAGAAACAAAGATGATTAGGGGACTGGAGGCTAAAACATATAAGGAACGGTTGCTGGAACTGGGTATGTCTAGTTTAACGAAGAGAAGGACGAGGGGGGATATGATAGAAGTGTTCCAATATCTCAGGGGCTGCCACAAAGAAGAGGGAGTCAAGTTATTCTCCAAGGCGCCTGAAGGCAGGACGAGAAGCAATGGGTGGAAACTGATCAAGGAGAGAAGCAACCTAGAACTAAGGAGAAACTTCCTGACAGTTAGAACAATTAACCAATGGAACAACCTGCCTCCAGAAGTGGTGAATGCTCCAACACTGGAAGTTTTTAAGAAGAGACTGGACAGCCGTTTGTCTGAAATGGT
>NW_015386430.1:3222996-3240586 GCF_001527695.2 Protobothrops mucrosquamatus
AGTCCCTTCCAACTTTATTATTATTATTATTATTATTATTAACCTCAATTGCCTGATAATCAGAAATGGAAAACAAATATTAAAATAAACATATTTTAACTGATAAGATATGGTGCTTTCTGTGAAAAATGCTATTAGAATTATTTCTAATAGTAAATTATATTTAAGGAAGGAGGACCTATTTCTCTCTACTATTTACTTAACCATTTTTTTCCGCCTTCTTTTTTAAAATAGTGCTTTTATTTTATTTTATTTAAATTTTATTTTATTTTATTTAAAAAATATAAGAAAAAAGAAAGGAAGCCAAAAATCAGCAAAAGTAATAGCTTTAGAAATGATCTTATATAATTGCTGATAAAAATAAAATACTGTCTCCTGTAATTAAGAATGTAGAAGTTTTTATCTTCCTATATGCACATAATCTAGTTTTATTTCTTCTTTTAGGATTAACTTAATAACCATATGGAATCCTTTGGCATTTTTACAGAGAATATGGTACTTGCCAAATATAGCCCAAGGAAGAGGATCAAGAAATTTGCCATCTTAAACATCTTGACAATTTTTTCTGGAGCCTTATAAAGACATAATGATGTTCAAAATGCAAAACATAGGAATGCTTTAATGACATTGTGATTAATCTATATAATAAAATGTAACATAAAATAATATAGCATAACATAATAATATAGGTTTTTGAATCAGCAATAACTCTTTGTTAATGAAGTAATCACACAAATGTAATTTTTGTTTCATAATGAAGAAAATCTTTGAGATCATGCAAGATTTTTTTTCATGAGATTCACTTATGCAGCTTATTGTCACATCCAAATAGGCTATAGTTTGAGTACTATGCTCTACTTATGTAATTGATGTTTGTGTAGTTGATATTTATACCTCAATGCTTAGCTTGATAATGTGTTGGAAAATCCTTCTTGAATTTTCAAATTGATTATGGTTATTCAGGGGCCCCTATCTTGATTGTTAGGGACTTTGGGATTATGGAAGACTAATTTTGCAAATATTTGTAGAAGTAATGTAACTGCAATTTCCATTTATATTTGCCAGATCTGCCAAACAGCAGGTACAATGATTTACACTTGGACGTTCTCAACAATTTATTGTCAGTTCTTACCACTTTGATCCTTTCCTCCTTGATTTTGGTCCAAAACATTACCATTTCTCTTAGATGTTTCCCTATTTTCTAATACTTCTATGCAACAATGGTACCTTGGTACTCATCCTTAATTAGTTCTGGGAGGTGGGATGAGTACCAAAAACGATGAGTACCAAACAATTTTTTCTATAAGGAATAGCAAGTGACAAGGCAGCTGACACCGACAAATTCTACTTGTGTGTTGAGTACCAAACAAACTATGAGTACTGGGACAAAATGTTCACATCAAAATGCTTTTAGTAGCAAATTTGATGAGTTTCAAAGCAACTGAGTACCAGCGTACCACTGTATATAGTTCCTTGCATAATTCATGCAACCTTAAAATGCCTTTTTCAACTAAGGGCTTTTCAGGAAATGGCCCTTTGGGTTTGGAGTTATCCCCCTTAATAATCTTGAGAAAACAGCTAATGTAAGCACACTGAAGAAAGATTTAAACATAATTATTTTGTTCTGAGAAGTAGTGGAAAAAGCTGTGCTGATCCTGGGCAAAATTGCAGAAACTCATCTGGATAGATAATATGTTGATATCTACATTTTACTATTTACAGATTCTATATTTAATTTAGGTATTATATTAAGAAATGTGGTTGTTGTTTGTCTAGCTGGTTGTACTATTTTGGTGTAATATTTGGGTTTGTATTAATTGATTATATCTAACATTGTTATGCATATTTTGAATTGATTTCCTGTATACCTCTTTTTAAATGAGAGAGAAAATAAGAACCATGCAGATCTTTAAATTCACTATAACAGGTTATGTTGCATAGTAGAAATGGCTAGGAATAGACAATCTCACTTGGAAGATCATAGAAAGTCAATGGATCCTGACACAATTTATTTATTAAAGGCTAATAAGATTCTTCAGGACAAAGTAATATCTCTGGAACCTCATTTTTACCAGTTCAGTTTATGTGAGATTGAAATTCTGTGAAAAGTGAGAAAAAATCAGCAGCAGGTTGTCTTTGTAGAACCTCAAGTGTCAATACAAAAATGTTGGCTTGTCTAAGTACACTCAGTTAGATATTGAGAGAGTTCTTTGTTTTGGTTTCTTTTTTTAAGATGAAAATACTTGGCCATTCATTAGAAAAAAATATATTGTATTTCAATAGCCAGATTAAAAAGTTTTCTACTATTTAATTAGTTTTTACCAGATTACAAAATGAAGTTTGACAGTGTATTGAGAAATACTGGTTAAGGAAAGAAACTTTATTATTTCATCAGGTTTCTAGCTGTCCTTTGAAAATATCAAACGGCACTTAAGAAGAATTTCATAATCCTGTAGAAATGGAAAAATAGAAGCTATGAGTTCTTAATCTGGACAAAAGATATCAGGGATGGAACAAAGTTCAGCTATTGTTGATAAGTGTCTGTAGATTTTATTTTTAAGGTCTTTGCTGATAAATTTGAACTTATCCTGATTTCTTATCCCCAGTTTTGAAGCAAATGAGAGAAAATCTACTTGAAGATTGGCGATAAATATGATTAAGGGCAGTGCAACTCCAAATCCCTGCTATATTTATTTGATCACATTTTTTTTAAAAAAAATTGTATTAAAACAAATTGTGGTAGATGCATCTGAGAGGATTTAATTATGCAAATCAAGATTATGATTATACTTGGGGTACCAGCCAACAGGCAGACCTTTACATTCACTATAACATTTTTTGTTACAGAAAGATGGATATTCTTTTACATGGAAATTATTATGCTATATAATCTCAACAATAAACTGGATATTGATAAACAATCCCTCATTAGTGTGGTTTAGAGAACAGTAAAATTAGCTTAATTGCAAATAAAAAACTTTTCCTGAAAAATACTATTACTCTTAAATCAGTGGCAATGATTGGTCTTTATTGAATTGCTCCTTATTAATTAAATTTTGTGGTTAAAATATGTATCTGAAAAAACAAGCTTTTAGCATAAGAAACAGTACAGAGCCATTACTATACAAATGTTTAGTGAAAAATGAGGAGACAATTTCAGGAAAAATGAATTTCAAGATATTCTGGGTATCAAAACACATCAATTAAATATATACTACAAAGCTCAAAGCTGAGAAAAAGGTTTCTTCTATATTTGCTTATATATAAAACTGAGATATTTATAGACACTTAAAAAAATCTTCATAATTAACTTTGTGAACTCTAAAGCTTCCTCCTTCTGTTATGTATTCAAGATGAGCAGTGATTAATATTTATATGTTACTTATATGAAAGGGTGTAGGTCTATACATATGTTGTATATAGTATGTTTTGCCCACATATAGATAGATAGATAGATAGATAGATAGATAGATAGATAGATAGATAGATAGATAGATAGATAGATAGATAGATAGATAGAAAGATAGAGATAATGTGGGCACAACGGCACACATTAAAAATGAAATTTAGTTGCTTGCTCTCAAAGTATACACATACATAACACACATTTAAACATACTATATACAACATATGTATAGACCTACACCCTTACATATAAGTAACATATAAATATTAATCACTGCTCATCTTGAATACATAACAGAAGGAGGAAGCTTTAGAGTTCACAAAGTTAATTATGAAGATTTTTTTAAGTGTCTATAAATATCTCAGTTTTATATATAAGCAAATATAGAAGAAACCTTTTTCTCAGCTTTGAGCTTTGTATATCTATCTATCTATCTATCTATCTATCTATCTATCTATCTATCTATCTATCTATCTATCTATCTATCTATCTATCATATATCTATAATCTGTGTACCTACGGCTTTATTTTGACAGAAAGAACTTTCACATTATGTACAAGTCTCTTTTTGAAACAATCTGTGAAGTTATTTCATGAAAGGACCATTTTTCTAAATGTGAAAGGCTACATCAAGTTAAAAATACATGTATTTGATTGTTATTTTGCTGAAGTTCTAATATTTTTTCTGTGCATTATAAAGCAAGAGCAAAAAGATCTAATATAACAAGCAACAATTTTCTCAGATGAAGGGTCAACATACTAAGACATTTCAAGATATATTGTTGTCTTTAGATTCAATACACATTTCATGTAGTAGCCCTTGGATACCCAGTGTGATTCTTGGCAAATTCCAATGTATCCAACACTTCGTGATCTTGTCAATATTTATACTTGTATAGATTTTATTTTAAATATTTCAATTAAAAACCAATTAAACTAGATGCCAGTATGCTGTGAAGAGGTATGGTGAAAAACCATTTGCATATTTTTTTTGCTTATATTATCCTACGATTTATCTCTTCTTTTCAAAAATCTACATAATTTCTTCTAAAAAGGAATAGCCAGATGTCATCTATAAATCTGTGCATGCTATAAAACAAAGCAATAATCTTATATATTACTTATTCATTTTCAAGAATGTTTCTCTATCCCTCACTGACTTAATAGATCTAAAATAATTTCCTAGAAAATAAAAATGGTGGTTGCCTCATCCTAGTGTTTTCTTCTGCCCAGAAAAAAAGCTAAATGAGAAAAAAATAACCTTTTTGCAGATCTAGGAGGGATGATATAGAAATGGTTGCTTTGTTATATATTAACTGAGCTGAAAAAGAATTTTCTGTATATCTCTGTGTCCTTTAGCGACCATCTGGATTTTGAAAATTCCAATACATGTGCACAGTGTTGTGGTATACCTACCAGTATTATGATACATCTACCAGTATTGGATACACCTACCATGGCAACCAATGTATCCATTGGCATCCAAACAGATGATGTAATCCCATTTAAGTTCAAAATTGTGAAGTCACATTCACAAAGGACAGCTATGTGTAATATATGGACACAAAATTATTTTATGAGAACAAAACTGAGTTTTTATCATGATGATGATGATGATCATCATCATTATTATTATTATTACTACTACTACTACTACTACCTTTTAAACACAATCACCAATAAAAGAAGCAGAAAACAAAACAATACACCAATTCTATGCATTTCATCCTGGAACATTTGAGCTACATTATCTGGGCTTTAGTACTCAATATTCCTGTTTGCTATCTCTGTGTCATTTGGATTTTTGCAGCACAAATCTGGTAGCCCTGTTGAAGACATACCTATACAGGTGAATCTGTGGTAGCCTTTAGATTGAAACAGTTTCAGTTCGTCGTGTGAAAAGGAACTGCCATTCGTCAAAAGCATGAGAAGAAGCACGAAAGTTAAGGAATGAACTTTCTTCCAATACATATTCTTTCTGAAGGAATAAAGATGAAAAATTACAAGGGATTAGAAGCAAAATCAGGAATAAGAAATAACTGAGATTCTTAGGTCAGCATCCCCAGAGGATCTGAAAATATTTGGACCATATCATTATATTCAGCTGCATGACCAAAGTAAGGTCAATGGGAATTGCCAGTCAAAATATCTAGAACAGACTTTCCTAGTTGCTGTCCAGATTGCGGAGTTCAGCTCTTCCACTGACTTCATCATTACTGAAATTTTTGACAGCTCAGTTTCATATGTAGAGAACAATATAGACTAGCTGGGAAAAACACATCTAGATAAACTTTATTTGAAAAATGCATACAGTGAATTCTCATAAATTTCCTTTTCTACAAAACAACTTTGATGGGACAGGCAGCAAAGGCTGTAAGGAGCTCCTCCAAAAGCAAAAGCCTTCTTTTATTTTATTTTACTTTTATTTTAACTTTTTAACCCTTTTTAACATTGCATTTTTAATCTACCCACTTTTAACCTATTTTAACTTACTTTTAACTTTTTTAACTACTGGAGAGGCCACCATTTGTTTACCTACATTTTAACAATTCTACAAGCCAGGATTACTAAGAATGGGGAAAAGGAGAAAGAGACAGCACTCTACAGCAGAGAGTTCATCCAAGCCACTGAAGCAGCAGAAAATGGAAGATTACACTGCAAATAGACAGTCTGTTCCAATAAGTAATTCATCTGCAGTCGCCTTATCAGATAAATTTAATTTATGTGACTCATTGGAATGGGACTTACAAACCGAACTGGAAAGCAAACAGCACGTAGAATTGTCCTCCTTCTCGGAGAATTGCTCCCCTTCTTGGAACTCAGCAGCAGCCCTCTTTGCACAGGAGGAAGATGTAATAAATTTAAAGGGGGAAAATGTGACAGATTTCCTCTCTAGACAATGTTTGCTTACGGCTCAAACTGTTAACTCAATATATGAACTCTTATCAACCATCATAAATAAGGTTGACTGCTTGAAATAATCTTTTGTAAAGTTTGTTAGGAGCCAGCCAAATACTGCAGAAGGACATGGGAGGACAACCACAGATAGACATGGGATGGCTAATTCAGAAAATGAAACTAGAGAAGGGCCTTGTCTTCCTTCCATTAAAGAAAAATGTTTAAGTATGAAATAGATTTTAAACCACACAAGCATCTTTTGTATTAAAATTGACACAATCACCTTCCCCCCCCCAAACCTTAAAATGGATTTAAAATAAGAAGGGGAAAACCACTTGACTTGATTCACAAGCTTGTTGTTTAACATTGTCTAGTGACCTGGTTGAAATAATTGCTGATTTATTCCTGCCCAACTTTGAATCATTTGATGGAGGTAGCTCTTGACAGTATAAAAAGCTGTATCTGAAGAAAAAATATTCTGAATGAAACTATTTAATGCCTTTTTTTCTTTTTCAGTATGCAACCACCTGATTATTTTTATCATTCATGCAATGGGAACATCCTTTTTAACCTGCAAATTTCCCATTAGGATAGATGTATTTCAATCATTTGATAGTAATTTTAAAACCCCAAAACAATTACTAGAAAATAGAAAAACCATCCAAACACTCTTTGTTGTTGTAAATCTCAAAATCAAGTCTTTATAGCAGTGATGATAACAGAAAAAAATGGCTTTCATTCTGACAGCCGGCTAGAAAATGCCAAATTGATTCCATTAGTTTAAATTAACACCCCCAACCTAAATTTCTAAACCTATATGACAAGATGTAAAACTGTACTTTCTCAAATCTTTAGATGTGTTTTCCAAGACATCCTCAGATTTTATTTAATATGATAGGTGATGAAGTTGATCATATATTTAATTAAATAATAATAATATTATCCATACTTCATATTAATAATATATCCTAGCTTCTGGACTGCACACTAATTCAAATTTTAATACAGCCCAGACAAACCTGTTGTATTCTAAGCCATGTTTGAATGGTTCAAGATACAGTCTTCATGCTGCCATAGAATGATGTTCTCCTTTATCATAAAGTCATTCTTTTACTTTCCAAAGCTAAATTCTCTATAGGAATGGGGGGCATGGGGGGCAGGGCTGGTCCAGTCCAAATCTAGTTTACATATAAACAATCATAAGATAAAAGAGTTCCAAGGCTTATCCAATAATTGTGCAGCACATTGGACAGATAAACAAGGAATGAAATCTCAACTTTATGAAAGACACCTACATTTTTATTTCAATAACCGAAGTTAATTGACTGATTGACAAAATGAGCTATTGGTTAGGAATAGTTCAACAGAATTTTACTCTGTGTCCCACAAAAAGCACATATTATACCAGAATTACAGTGAAATCAAAACTGAACACATGTTGGAAAGGAGCCATAAAAGCACATAATACAGCTATTTGTACTTCACTAGAACAATATAATTCATTGTTGGGAAAAGTTGGATTTGAGAGATCTGTATTCTTTACTGATTGCTGAGGATAAAAACGCTACTCATCTTCCTGTTTATTTGGAGTGGCAACTTAAAACACTTCAGATACTGCTGGTCTTTTGTCATCCGCCAAACTTCCTTGAGCTGCTGGGAGTTGAAAATCAGAAGAATCTGTTGCAAGTTGTCTAGAATCCATGTTTACTATATCATACAATTTCAGTGCTTTTTATCTTTCCTAACCCTGAATCTGGATAACAAACAATCTATGAATCCTGAAAACCAACATTCCATGCTGCAGAACTTACTTTCAAGGATAAATTGTCAGCCTAATGAAGTTATTCGACAATACAAATCCAGCCCACTACATCAAATAGAAAAAAGTAGTGCTGGGAGTGGGGTTTCAGGCAAAAGCCCCTATAACTTTCTATAAAATCTGCTAGAAGACAACTGATGAAGCTTTTCACATTACTGCATCTTTATACCAAACCAAATCATAGCAAAAACCCATCAACAAATCAGGAGACAACTCCCATGCTAAGTAAAGACATTGAGTCTTACCAGTAATTTTGATCACTCAGCACAAGGAATGTATTTTGTGAGGACAGAGCTTCTTTCAAAGAAACGGACTTCTGTGATGGTTTTCCTCTTCCTGTTTTCTTAACAACTGTGGCTGATTAATATGCAGGCGGGACTATATTTGCTCATAAACTTTATATAACTGAAACTAAAATGTGAAGGAAAAGAAGATATCTGCTCTCCAAAAACTATTACTTTATCACAAAGCAGATGCATTTTTAAAGCTTGCCTTACACTTTTTCCTTCTATTATCAAGAGAATAATGTGTATTTAGAGAGATAGCTATGTATAGAAATACAAAACATTTATATTCCATCGTTGGCTTTCAGAATAATCTTCCATGTGTTTCTCAAATCTATTTGTCAAATCTAAATGACAAATTTAGCTGATAAGCAAAAGAGTTCTGAAGCTTAAGGGGAAATGCAAATCCTAAAAATAGCAGTGAGCCCTCTGCCAAATCAAATTATGTTGCAGCTGGTGCTTTAGGAGAATATCACCCCAAATTTCTGTTTTTTAAGTATTAGTTAATAGAGGCAGTAAATGTCATAGCTCAGATTACTTGTTCTGATGGTGGGGGAGGGAGTTCTATGCTGTCTCTGGAAAAGACCCCAACTCCTGTTTCCCTACCATTACAGTGTCAGATTTAATTGAACAAAAGAATTCAAATGAAATAATCAGATTTTTCTTTTTTTTCTTTTTCTTTTTTTAAATATGAGAGATGGTTAAGTCAAGGATGGGTTGTTTGTTATTTTTGGTTATTGGACAAAAGAAGACAAGAAGTTACAGTTGCTTGAGTGATAGTTCTCCCTGCAAACACTCCCTGTTTTCTTAGCATTCCCATTTCAAAAATCTTCTGACAGAAGAACCAGGAGCTTGAATTGGAAACAGAAAATTTGGAGAAGATAAAGGCTGATCACATCTCACTTGAGATTGCCCAAATCTCTTATGTGTGGCATTGCCTTTTATACCTTGGAGCAATAACACCTTTCTTGTAGGATTTTCTCTGCTCAAGTTGCAGGAATAAATGTGGTAAGCAGGGCAGAGAATAGGTTTTATTTTGGTTTCTTGAATAAGATTATTTGGGTCCATTTTAAATTTGACAAAAAAAGAAAGTGAAGGAGCTGTTTCGTAAATATCTACATTCCCACCATTAGTGAAGAAAAACGAATTGTATTAGGGAATTGGGGTGAGGATGAAGAATTGGCATCTATTTCCAAAATCCTTTTCTTTCTCTGAAAGGCCCCAAAACTATAGAATTCTAAAGAAACTCAAAGGCTGTTTGATGGATTATCATATGGCAGACAAAGACATGCTCCTTTCCCTGGTTGTACCAGAGCAGCAACATAGTTAGTGCTGTGCTTGTTTTGTCAGCATTTCTTCTGCAATCTTGATGTAACAAATGCATATCTAACCCTGGAACTAATAGAAGGTGCAATTGAAGTCCTGTCAAGCTGTGAGGATATGTACGGGAACAACTGAGTCAGATTCAAACTCAAAAATACGAATTGTCTCTGCATTCAAAAGCCAACTGACTCAATGATATTTAATCTTTGGTTCTGGGACAAAGTGGTATATAATTGGAGGGAGGGGGATCCTTCTGTATCCACAACTCCTGTTTGAGAGGTAGGTTCCAATTATGATCAAGTGGACTTGCTTATTCTCTCATCTGTCGATCTACGCATATAAAAGAGGAGGGGGGAGTCCCTGAAGATTTTACTCTGCTAGTCATTGCCAACTGTAGGGGTTGGGCTCATCTCCATCTCAAAGCCATTGTTATTTGAAGACATTTCTGTTACCTTGAAGTGGTCCCTATTTATTTACTCGCTTTTGCATGCATTCGAACTGCTGGGTTGACAGGAGTGGGGATGAGAACAGGGGCACATTGTGTGGTGCTTGGGTCTCAAACTTGGCCTCCTAGTTTTCCAGCTAACAAGCCCAGCATCTTAATTGCTGAGCCATTACACCGCTCTATCTAAGCACAGAGGCCACTCCAACTGCAAATGATTCAGAATAGCCTGTAAGTCTGGTAAAGTTATTTTTCACTCTCTAGAAGATGAATTGTTGAATTGTTGACATCCTCCGCCATTTTTTAAAAAGGAAAAGTAGCTGCAGGAGTTCCAGCTCCTTCACAACCACAAAAACCTTAAAGCGTGAATGGACATATCAGGAACTATATTGTCAAAGGAAACTGGCTGAAGCAACTGAAAACACAAATTTGCTGACATAAAGTATGTCATTTAAAGCTCCCTCCCCCGTTGTGCATCAATGTGACCTTCCATTGCTCATAGGAAGAAGATAGGATGGTAAACACCCTCTCCAAAAAGTAGGGCTACTTTAATTGCAGGTAGACAGTAAGAAACAAACACTATAGTACAATACAACACAAAACACAATACAGTCACTTCTGGAAATCAAATCAAATCAAATGAAACTTTATTTGGTCATAGATCAGCAAGTAAAATACAAGAGTCACAATTAATTAAGATAAAATAATATATATATATAGTTATTCTAAAATACCTTAAAAGGGTTAGAGTTAATAGTACAGTGTACTGTGCAGACCGTAGAACAGTACTTGGCTGTCATCATGAAATTATAATCAGATTGATCTGATAATAATATCTTGAAATAAAACAAATTGGAATGACCAGGATATTTAGTAAAGAGTGGACATAATAATTCCTGGTGAGCTCTTGCATAGAGAAAGAAATACATGTCCCATCCATTCAATTATTCCTCCACTACATGGACAAAGTCTCCTTTTGAAGGGGATTATTGTGGTATAGCTATTGGGAGGACATTGAATCTGTCTAATGATAAGGACCTTCTGAATTTTGGGATTGTTATGCGACAGAGATATCTAGCTGATTGCAGAAGATGTGCAGAGTGGATCAAAAATGAGTTTCTGGGTAGAGCTGGACAGTTTGCTTGCAGTTCTAGATCAATGACCAATGACCAATGATGTCTTATTTAACAACTGCAGGTAAGCTCTTTAATGAATGAGCTGGAAATGAGGTCCTAAGTCTGTCATGGCCACATAATGTCTGACTTAAAGATTGTGTCATTTAGCAATGGAGTGGCCAGTCTCAATTATGGTTGTTAAGAGAGGACTATCTGTTTATGTATTTCTGCATCTAGTTAGCAGTTTCTAATAAGTTTTGATGGAAAAGCAATATAACTCAACTTTTTCCATAATAAGGGGCAAAGATACATATGTTCACATTTTACCCAGAGTTATGAAGAGCCAGTAAAATTTCTGATCTGGTTTGCTCTTGAACCTTTCCATTTTATTCTGCTAAAATTAATTTGTCATAGTATGGGGATAAGGACTTTTACCTACAAATGGCAATAATGGAAGATATGAGGCAGAATCTTTACATTCCTACATGCAGCTGTGTACTTTGTGCCTCTAGGGAATCCCAATCAACTATACAGTTTATATGAAGCAATCCTCAGTGATGGTGAACTCAGAATTTCATTTTTCTTGCAGAAGTCAATACAGCAAAATCAATGCAAAATTGTATCTACAAAGAAGAGGGTATTCAAATAGCATTCATCTCTGAAGGTCTCTTGTTCTAACACAAAGACTCTGCAAAAATATAGTTCTTGATGGCATAATTAATTCATACACACTTAAGCTTTTATACGCTGCAGGATATCTAACCAGTAGACTGACTGGAATTTTCATCGCTTTCCTCTGAATCTTTTCAACTGAGTTAACTAACCAAGTCAATATGAATAGCAAATTACAGTGTATTATGATACTAATTGAGAAGTACATATTAATTTTCAAATTGTTTAGCTAATTATTACATCTTGTTGAATGCCTCTGAATAAGTATTCTAGTCAAAAGATTTTTTTCACGTGTAAATGTCCCATGGAGTTGGTAAATATAGCTTTTGTAGGAACATAGTTGAACGAAGAAAATTTGTTCTTCTGCTTCAAAATCAGTTTGATCTATCCCCATCTATATTAATTTTAAAGAAGAATAGTTTCCTTTTTAAAACACACAATTTTTTAACATGGAGTCTGAGCAGTAACTATACAAATATAATAAAAAAGCTCAGCAAGATATAGATTATGATTTCCCTTTCCATTTTTATCCAACATAAATATCATGCTTGGATCATTTAAAGATGAGGGCTTTGTAAAATCAAGTACCTAAATAGCTACTTTGCCAATTTTGGTGATCTTGAACAAGGCCAAATCACTGACCCATGGTTTAAGTTTTATAAATGGGCTTTTTAATGAAAAAGCAGGGCTTTTTTTCCTCACAGAACGCCCAGAACAGAGTTCTGGCACCTTTTTTGGATGGAACCTTGTAGGGTAGGCAAGGCGGGTTGTATGACATGTGTGAGTTCTGGCACCTTTTTTTTTTTTTTTTTTAAGAAAAAAAGCACTGTGAAAAAGTATTTGTTAGCTTTAAAGGTTAACCTATTGTGATGACTACAGGTGGTTCTTTTTAACAATCCTAATTGGAACCAGAATTGCCATCACTAAGTATAGTGATTGTTAGACAAAACATCACATGACTGCATTGTAATAACAATTCCAGTCACTCTGGTTGTGATTATTAGATGAGGATCTCCCTATCATTCAGTGAGGACTTCACATTTTTCCTTCTGTGCCATGCTGAACTCTATTTCAATTTCCTCCACCACATATCTATGGCCCCCATCTCAGTCTTTTTGGGCACTCTACTCTGCTGCCGCCTACATCTGCACTCCCTCCCCCAGCCAGCCCCAGCTAATCTTCACTGTCTTCCTCCTCCTTTTGGTGATAAAGCTGGCTGGGCAAAGCAGACAGGAAGGCCTCATGAAGCCTTATAAAAGACCAGTAGCTACTTTGGCCAAGTGAAGGGGAAGAAAACAGATAGAGTAGGGGTGTCAAACTGTTGTCCCATGGGCCGGATGTGTCACACAGAAGCCGCGCCCACCCCAGCTCTGGCAAGGGAAAAAAGTCGCAATACGTCATGACACGTCACGTGATGTGGCGAGTATGACATCCCTGAGATAGAGTAAGTGCAGTGACAGTGGCAATGAAAAATTGGTGCCTCTGTAGGCATAGATATTCCTCAGTCAGGAATTAAACTGAAAATTATTAAACTGTAATACATCAGAAGCCATGCTATGGAAAAAAGTGGGAAAAATTTTATAATCAATTTTACTTCCTTTGGAGTGTGCACTCCGTATAGATTTGCCAGAATCTATACGACAGAATCCAAACACCCAAGCAAGAAGAGTCTGGGACCTTGGAGTGTAAAGAATGAGAAAAATGATTTCCTTATGTTTGCATTTGTTGTAAATATATAGATACATCATAATCACACATAATACAAAGTCCATTGCAAGCTTTCCACTAGGGTGAAAAATTAATTATTTGTGCAATGATATCATTCATTTCTGTAATCCCTGACACTTCAGTTATGACTGATGATTGGAAGAAATAAATATCAAGACTTCAGAGATTGAAGTAACTTTTATATAAAATCCATCATCTCTTGGTTAAAAAATCTAGCTTTATTTTTAGTTCTAGTGTTCCAAAGGAGGTGTTCTCCAAGAACACTGTAATTTAATTTCCTTTCATGTAACTGTGAGTTTATAAAATCCACCTATGAAATTAAGCCGATTAACAGATTCTTCAGCCTAGAGTTGATCACTTGAGAAAAGCTTTAATTACCATACCAGAGAAGGAGAGAAGAGAGAGCAGATAAGAGAAGACAAGAAAAGAAAAGGCAAGAGAAGAGAAGCACACATTAAATCATCAACTAATTTTCATTTGTCTGCAACACCTTTGAAGTTATGTTGGACATCTGCCAAAGGTACCTATGACCCAGTTCTGAAATTCCAGTGGCTGTGCCCCCATATTCACATGACTACATTTCTGGCATTCAGCAACCAGGCCATACTTATGGCCATTTACAGCATCACAAGATCATGTGACCACAATTTACAATGTTTTTGCTGAAAATCGGCATTTACTTCTGATTTCTGGGGGGGGGAATCCTATGGTGAACAACAGGTTTGCTTAATGACAGCAGATTCACTTAATGACCATGGTGATTTGCTTATGTCCAAAAAAGGACATAAAATCGACTAAGTCAAATGATGACCTACTTTATGACCATTACTACTTATGATCATACTGGGCAGACTCCATTACAGTTGTAAGTTGAGGACTACCTGTAGCTCATTGTTTAATGTCGTTTCATTGACTAGCAATTCAGTTGTGCTGTTTTTCTCTATCACCTCTCCCACTTACTTTCAATTGATTTCACCTAACAAACTGTTCCAGCAGGGGGCAAATCTTCTCAATTCCAAGATTAACCTCAATTCCAATGTTATTAAGATTAATCATTGATATTTAACCTCTTTGCTGTGGGAGCTCCTGTAAGCCAAAAATCATGCTTGATTTTTGTCTGATCTAATTCCTATTGCTGTCAATCATTCATAGAATTAGTCCTGCATATAGGCCCCAAAGGACCAAAGGACCCAAATTTGTTTCAGGTGATCATGGAGGTGTACCAGTGGCCAGCACTTCAAGGATCAGTCATAACTATCAATTGTTTAGTTCCACCATAACTCATGAATGTTGGTATGCAAGGACTACCTGTATTGATAAAATCCAGATTATTGCATACATACCGTAGTACCTCAGTACTACGGTATAAGTACCTCAGTACTACGGTATGAGTACTACTATTCAAAACTCATTGAATTTGATACTTGATGCATTTTGATGTGAAAATGTTGTGCCAGTACTCATTATTTATTTGGTATTTGACATGCTGCAATAGGAAGAGGAGGGTAACTGCGGAGAATGGACAGGAAGTCAGGCATGCCAGGAAGGTCACTGCAGAAGGAAGCAGGGGATGGCCACAGAATGCGGACAAGAAGTCGGCCATCCTGGGAAGGTCACTGACATAGGAAGAGGGAATGAAAGGAAGTTCCTCCTGGCTAAAACAAAGGGTCACATGGTAAGTCACATAGTTTGTTTGGAACTTGTCGATTTTAGTATTCATCGCACCTCCTAGAACCAATTAACGTTACCTACTGAGGTATCACTGTATTTTTCTATAATTGTCATAGTTGATATGCAAGAAGCATGTATAAAATTGTAGCTTTAATTTAATTTTGCTTCACTTATTCTTTTTACATAGTGCCCAGACAAAGGGCAAAGCTTTAATCTCTGCCTTTATCTCCTTAGTAACCAATCACAGAGAGCTATTAACTTAATGGTTAAATGTTTTCCCATATTGTATAAAAAGCTCCTTCCATTTAAATCACTCATTCCATGCAGCTGAACAATATTGACAGAACATAGGTCATCCCCTAAGGCACTTTAAGAAAAATGTAACAAGACATGGAAACTTATTGTCTGCTTTGGAAAAAGGAAACTTGAAAGCATCACACATATTCTTGAAGACAGCTCAGACTCAGATTGATACAGGATGGCAGAAAAAACCCTAACTCTCACCAACATAATAATAATAATAATAATAATAATAATAATAATAATAATAATAATAATAATAATAATAATAATAATAATAATAATAGGCTTGGAATTAAGAGTCTGGTATGCAGTCTTAAATCACACCTTACTTTAAATTCTGTGTAAGTCAAACCAAATTAAGTCATTATATCATTGGTCATGACTGAATAGACTCCAAACAAGTATTACCTCTGCCAATGTTTATCTTTGAAAGGGACTATCTGCCTCTTTTGCTGCTTCTAGTAAGTGCACTGCCAGAGAGCTGCAGCTTTGTCACAACCAAGTCTTTCTCTGAAGAGGTCAAAATGTGCCAACATGACATGTTAATTTAATACTTCATTGTGGCCAGTAATGGAGGAAACCCCCACAGAAAGTCCCAAGATTTGCAAATATTTATAACAATCCTTATGATGCCTCATATCATCAAATTATTAGAGGTAGCAAAATCATGCCAAGTCCTATGTGCAAATGTATAGGCTTCTACAGTCTTGCATTAACCTTGGCCTCCTGGAAAAGCAAGTGAAAATCTAAGTGTTTATTATTTGAGCAATTTTTGAAAGTTTTTGCGTTTAAGTTGGAGCAGGACAGTTCCTTCATTAGTTTAGTCTTTTTGCTACACAACTGGAAACCAACTGAACTTTTTCCTGGTACATGTTTTTTCTGTTTTAAAATAAGTCTTTTGGATCACATAAGATTATCCATGACACAACCTGAAAATTGAGCAAGGATTATTTCCCTATAAACTTTAAAAGTGGCCCAAATGTTACATCACAAAACCATGGGAAGTTTGAAAAAATAGAAATCATATGTACAAAAAATTACAAAAAAGAGTATAATTGAATTTTCTACAAACTATGCACCAGAAAGTGCATGCTCCTTCAGAACATTAAACAAACAGAAATCAATTCCTAGGTGAGAACCAACCCACTTTTTGTTTTCTATTATGATTTTGATTTTGCATAATTGATAGGGATGGCCTACGGATACTGAGGAGGAATAAAACAAAAGTGATGAAACTAACATGCTGGAAGTGCTTTCAAATCAGCTCAGTTAGTTCTGGAGTCAACTAAACCTGATGCAAAATCTTACTGGAAAAAAATCTGGAAGCCAATAAAATATCATATTGCTATTTTTATTTAAAAGGACCTGTTTGAGGTTGGTAAGATTCTGGAACTTTGCAAGCTGCCTAAAAAAGTTAATCCAAGATATTTGTGGCTACATAACAGATAATTATTCTATACAATGCATAGCATATAGGTTCATGTAAATGCTCCTTACAAATCACTGAGCTACTACATATATATATATATATGTTTTCTGAGGTTTTCGCGGGTGTTTGTATGTAGGTCTTTAGTTATTCGGGTTTTCTCCCGTGTAGAATTAGAAGTGTCTTGGCGACGTTTCGACGAAGTCACATTCGTCATCTTCAGGCTGGTGTCTTCAGCTTCGTGCTTCTGGGAGCACATAAGCCCAGCCGGACTCTTCGTTCTTGCCTTATGAGACCGAAAGACCCCCTCCCTACTGCTGAGAAGTCTGGGGTGATTTATAAAATCAGCTGTGAAGGCTGCCCCAGCAATTATGTAGGTGAAACATCTAAAAGAGTCAGAACAAGAGTCCAGGAACATAGACTGGCCGTCAGAAGGGGAGAACAATACTCTCAGATCCTCACTCATATGGTGGAGCATGGCCACAAATTTAGCTTTGACACAG
>NW_015386430.1:3242235-3303248 GCF_001527695.2 Protobothrops mucrosquamatus
TACTGCAATGAGTAGAAACTCTCTTAAAGAGTGTCCTGACACAACTGATTTTATAGGGTATGGGGTGGTTACTATCAAAATGTAGCACTCTATCCGTGTGCGTGGGCTTGCGGTACACTTTGGTGTTCAGTGTGCCATAAGGTCCACGCTGCACTAAGACATCCAAAAAGGCCAAACGGCCCTGTTGCTCTATCTCTTTAGTGAATTGCAAGTCCACACACACCGAGTTGAGTGCCCGTGCGAAAGTTTCCTCCTGATCTTTCTTAATAACGACGAACGTGTCGTCGACATACCGCGCCCAGAATTTTGGGCGGCACTGTGCCATGGCTACCTCCTCAAGCTGCTGCAGGACAGCCTCAGCTATGATGCTGGAAATTGGGGACCCCATAGGGGTACCCTTTATCTGCTCATACACCGTTCCGTTGAAGGTGAAGAACGTAACCAGACAAACCCTTAACAAGTCCACGAGGTCCTGAGGTCTTAAACGGTCCTGATGTTGTCCAAGGCCCTTACGCTCGAGTAGGTCACTAACCGTCCGAATGGCTAACTCCTGAGGTATAATCTGAATGTTTAATGTAATGCTGAAGATAGTATATACATGCACACAAGTGTCTTCTATAATGGCATGGAGGGAAAGGATTCCCATCTCCTGGCACAGAAAACAGCAGGAGCTGAGCTCCTGACCTGGGTTGATGCTGTCCATTTTTGTCTTTTATTGCTTCTTTGACTGACCTTATCCTGGACCTGTAATTTCTGTCAAAGAAAAGTACAAGTTATTGGACTGAATGAGTATTTAAACTATCCTAATATTAATTGCAGTGGATTATGGCAAACTGACATAGAGCAGAAGGAGGACTAAAATCAGGGCAGTCCTCCTCAATACGGTGTCTTCTAGATGTGTTGGATGACTTCCTGTAATTCTGAACCAACCAGCTATTGGACATGGGAGTAGAAGTCCCACTGATTTGGAACCATTTGGTGGGAAAAAGCTGAACAAGACAAGAGCAATATTTCTTAATCTTGGGAACTTTAAGATGTGTGGGGTTCAAATCCCAGACTTCCCTAGTCAGCCAAGACTGAGAATCCTGGGCTAACGTATCTGCATTCTCTTCTCTGTTGCTCAATTAATATATTATGTCTACTTTTTATCTGTAGGGAATGGATTGGCTCCTCATTTTATGTAAAGAAGGTTAGATAAGCACTGAGGTCCCGAAGAATTGGTTGTGGAGAAAATAGCTGTGACAATTGCNCTAAGTAGCCGATACGGTTGCTGAGCCACTTGGCTAAGTAAGCCGTGGGGGTGCCTTTGAATGAAACTATGGGACGGAGTGGGGCACCCTCCTTATGGACTTTAGGAAGTCCATAAAATCTCGCCATGGCCGTGTCTTTGGGTCGTAACTTCCTTAGGGTTGTTTCATCCAGTCTCTTCCCGCGTTTCAATGTATTGAGCATTTTATTGACCCGGTTCACATGGGTCACCATAGGGTTACCTTGTATGACCCTATATGCTGTGGTATCGTTAAGTAGATCTAAAACCTTCCCGACATATTGTTCCTTGTCCATTACAACTGTGGCTCTCCCTTTGTCAGCCGGGATCACCATAATGCAATAATATATATATAATTTATTTATATATATATATATATATATATATATATATATATATATATATATATATATATATATATATATATATATATATATATATATATATATATATATATATATATATATATATTATTGCTATTTCAAATAACCTGAATATATATATTATTGCTATTTCAAATAACCTGAATATATTGTCCATATATCTTTAATAGTGATGACTTCTTATATTACAAGAAAAAGATTTTCTTTTCTTTTATCTAGATGGAAGAAAGCCCGCTCTGAAGGAGGTTATCGTGCTGAAATGACTTATTGTAGGATAAATTTTCTGAACAGAACTTCACTACTAACACTTGAGGTACTATAATCCTTTTAATCTTTTTTTTCTAATCTGCAAAAATCTCTATTTAATAATAAAGAATATTAATAACAGAACATCAGTTGGAAGGGACTTTGGAGGTCCAACCTCCTTCTCAAGCAGGAAACCCTATACCATTTCAGATAAATGGTTGATCCAATCTCTCCTTAAAATCCTCCAGTGTTGGAGCACCCACAGCTTCTGGAGGCAAGTCGTTCCACTGATTAATTATTCCAACTCTCAGGAAATCTTTTAATCTTTTATGTAGTTTGTATTTTTAGCTTGTTTAAAACATTTGAAAATTAAATACCACTGATATCAATTCTCTTTGTTACCTACAGATGCAATGGCAAATAGGTGAGATGGAGATACAGATATCAATCATGAGGTTCTGGATAGAATAGATGGTTTTTGTGGCAGTATTAAGATTATAAATGTATATGTAGTTACAGTGTGCTAAAGTGCAAGCATATTAATAAAACACAATTATATAAATCTATTTTAGGATGTAAAACAGGAACTTATCAGAGTGGTTCAGACAGCGGGGTTTGCTGCACCCTCATCTCGTCACGAAGGAATACACTCTTTGTCACTACAAGAAATGGTTCTCCTTAAAGCTGTGCTAACTGCAGGGCTGTATGACAATGTGGGGAAGATAATGTACACCAAGTCTGTGGATGTTACAGAGAAATTAGCGTGCATGGCAGAGACGGCTCAGGGTAAAGCACAGGTGCACCCTTCTTCTGTAAACAGGGATCTGCAAACCTATGGATGGCTGCTATATCAAGAGAAAGTAAGCTAAATTAGATTTTTTTTATTGTAGTGGTATGAAAATGCAGTATTATGTAGAGGTAGGATTTATCCATATGGTTCAGGTGGGCATGTTTTATGGCTGTAAGTATGTTTGGCTTACTATAAAATAATTTCTGTTCTCCACTTCTTATTACAGAGTTTCTGTTTAAGGGGACTGAAGTAAAGAGGACTTCTATGTTTGCGTTTTGGGGAGCCCTTATTTAAAGATGGATCCTGATAAGATTTAGATCCTTTTATCCAGGAATTACAGAGACTTGGATTGCTGTCTTTAGGGTTTCTGCTAGATTATTATTGTCAATGGAGGCTCAGTCATTACTGAAGTTAGCAAAGCCTTTCTCGCTTATGCAGTTGATTGGTGGGATCTAACCATTCTGTATAAAAGTAGCCTGATCAACTATCAGACAGTGCTTGCTTCAAGATTGAATTATCATGAAGTGCTTTATGTGCAGATACATTTTTGCATACTATTTTTATGTAAAACCTTTGTTCTGCAGTTGTTAAACTGATATATAGTTCCATAATTTCGTAACTACCAATGCTACTTATTTAAAGCTTGCAAAACATTTAGACTATGCAAGTATATACTTTAAAAAGTACTTTTATTCTTGTACACACAATATTTTTGATAAGGACCTTGAATATAATGCTTTTATAATCATATTTTCAAATAGATATAAAAAATGAATTCCCTGGGTAGAAAAATAATTGCTACATGAAAAACAGCAATTTGATAAATCAAATGAATTGTATTTGTCTTTTCCATTCAGATTAGATATGCCAGAGTGTTCTTGAAAGAAACCAGCTTAATTTCCCCCTTTCCAATATTACTTTTTGGTGGAGATATAGAAGTGCTGCATCGTGAACGCCTTTTATCAGTTGATGGCTGGATCCATTTTCAGGTACATCTAATGTGTGAGTTAGGAAGCATTCTGTTACATCACTGAATTTTGTTTTCATTTAGTGTGCAAAGTCCGTAGACAGATAAACTCTGATAGAAAGCAGATTACAAAGAAAATGTACTTGTCATATTTATTGATAATAAATGTTCTCAAACTTATTAGGCTTCTGCTCAGATTCTGTAAAGAAAAGAGAGCACAAATAATGTTTTTGTCACTGGTTTGAATGTTTTCTCCATTCAGTTTGAAACATTGCTGTTTCTGTGACATCTAACTTGTGGAACGATGACTTTAAGTACCTCCTGTTAAAATATTACTAATTAGCTCATACTGATCTGAATTGGATATAACAGGAAACACATTTAACAAGGAATAATCCCATATTGGTTATAAAATAGAATGAGTTCTAACACTGAAATTCTTGACTCCTTCCTAATATTACTAACCGTAATTTCAAGCAGCATCATTACATCTCACCAGGCCAATGTGTTCCAAAATTTGTCTTAATGTCATAGTCATTAAAATTGTTTTAATCTTAATAATTATTAATAAAATAAGCAATTTGACATTACCTATTTTCACAGGCCCCTGTAAAAATTGCAGTAATTTTCAAACAACTGAGAGCACTCATCGAGTCTGTTTTAAAGCAAAAGCTTGAAAACCCTAAAATGTCCCTTGAAGGTAATTTTATTGTTTCTATGTTGCCATGAAAAAATTGAATATATATGTAAGATATGTGGGAAAACTGTCTGCGTTCTTGCTAAAAAGTATTCATATGGCAGATGCTTAATTTCTACAAAACACATAAGTTACCATGTAGGATAGATATAGCTATTTATTAGATGCAATTATTACTTTATACTAGTAAGATCTTCAGTGAGTCACATCATTGCACTAAATGGGCAAGGCTAGCAAAAGATGTCTATTTTTACTCAATTTTGGGGGGAGAAGTTAAAGTTTTTCAATGTCTGGAAACTGTAAATGAGAATTCAGTAGTAAAGACAGTGGCAGCGAGTTCTAAATAAATACCCATTTCCATATAATGGGCGTTCACTGATTATGAAACTACGAGATAGAGGGGAAAAAACTGAGCCTATGGTTTGTCTCTTTAATTAAGCTATGTGAAACAGCTTAACCATGACAGCACTGGAGATGCTAACTTTTTCTTATTTATAATTTCTGACTTCTGTGCCTCTTTTGCCAGGTACAGTGCACCTGGCCATTTGACAATACATCCATGATAATTTTGAGTGGTGAGAAAAATTAAGTTTATTCTTTCTTAACACTGTTCTTTTTCTAGATGACAAAATTTTGAACATCATCAAAGAACTGATAAAAACAGAAAACGCTGTCTGATAGTTCAAAGCCACAGAAGTTGGAAGAAGAAAAATATGACTGAAGAATGTGCTTGTTTAAAGAAAACAATGCAATCAGCATTAGGATGCTGAACCTTCCACATACATTCTGTCATTATTCTGCAAGAAATAAGATTACCTTGTAAAACTGATAATAAAAACTCTTGAACAGTGGGTATTCAAATTTAAATAATGGCAACGATGGAGATGGTTTCAGTATAAAAATGAGAATTGTTTTTTTATTTTGACATAAAGCGTACCTTGATTATGCTTTCAGTTGTAAGATTTTAGCATAGATTTCTGTTCTTTTAAAGAAAGTACACAACTGAGGAACCAGAATCTTTCTTTGCCAAAATGCATGAATAGATTAGATAATTATTAAGCAAAATTTTATCTGTGTCATTCTAAGAAATTTTTTATTTTCATTCATTACCCAAATGATTACTTGCAAAAGACATAATACAGGTTGGTAGTGCCAGAAGATATGTGCTTTGGTATTTCTAAATGTTTGATGTACAAATATTTGCTTGAAGACCCAGATTGTTTTTAGTATGCATGCTTCTATAGATTGAGATTCTCTGTTTGAATTCAGTATTATAAAACTAGGAGAAATATTACATCTTTTTTAAAAAAGGCAACATACCACCTCAAATATTTAGAAACTTTCTTCTTTATATAAAGAAACTATACAGAAAAAGAAAAATTATGCATACCACCTTTTATATGCCTTTTTGTAAGCGTACATCTCATAGGAATTTCAACTTGATTCCTACTCAAAACATGTTTGCTTTCCTCTGTCATATATAATGCTATTTTCACTTTAAAATTTGCAATACCTCTAGCATCAGGCACAAAATTTAAAACTAAAACAGACGAATAAATATCTTACACTCAGCTGAGTTTCTACAAATTAGTCCAAATAAAGAACCTAAGAGTGTGCAATGACACCACATTGTGTTCCACCAACCATAATTGGTGTTATCAAATTTGATGTATTAAAAATAGTATCCTATATGAACCGAAACTTATCAAGTGATGAAAGAATCAAGCTAGTTAAGAAATGTAAAGTCATGTACTTCAATACAAGTATAATTTTAATATTAAAAATAAAAATCATTCCTATTTAGTTATTATCCTTAATAAATTGTGATGTCAGATTAGGATTTCACTTTTTTCTTAGTATTTAAGATCAATTAGGGCAAAGTGTTTTATTACAAATGTACATACTGTAAGAAGGCTTTAGAAATTTGTTTAATACTATATAATAAAAATATGACGCTTTCTTTTCATCAACTAAAACTTTTGCCTCACTTACTTAGATGAGCTCTTGTTAATCTTAATCCTGAATTTTTATACAATTGAGTCAGTTCTTAAAATAAGAAGTCTTTGAAGACTTTGAAATACTAAAGTACTTTTTGTAAGCAACTTGCAGATTTCAGTATTTCTTAGCAACTGATCTTTCCTGATAAAGAAACTACAGTTCTGTTGATATGCCTGAAAAGGATGAGTCTTACAAAGATTTTACACTTGCCTTGATGTCAATTTTAAAGGAAAAAACTAATTCTCAAATCTCAAAAAGCTAAAAGGTAAATCTGGTTATTAGTATTATATAAGACTGTACACTGGCACAGCATCTTCATTCTCAGTTTCAATTGCATTTTTGCTTATTCTTATGAAAAACGTGCTGAGAATAATGACTTGGCATATGCTTGGAGAAGGAAAATGGAATTTGGGGGGAAATTGTCAAAAGAGTGATATGGCAGAAGGTGACAACCTAATTAGAAAAAAAAAAAGATAGACTAGGTACACAGAAGATAATTCAGAATTATAAGCAAGATAACTGTAACCAAGACAAAAAGGACAAGTATATAAAAAAGAGGGCCAGATAATTAGAACAATACCACTAAACCGTCCAAATTTGCAAGAACCAAGTCAAGAAAGCTATAGCTCAGAATGAACTAAGACTTGCAACAAATGCCAAAAATAACAAGTTCAATGTGTAAGGAACAAGAAGAAAAGCAAGGAAATGATCAGGCCATTAATGGGAGAATATGGCAAGAAGGTGATGGGCTGCAAGGAGAAAGCAGAACTGCTTAATTCCTTCTCGGTATCTGTCTTCACGCAGAAAGGAAAAATAGTCCAACCTACCAAAAGCAAGACTGGGAAACAGCAGGAATGCAGATCAAAATAAGCAAGAAACTAGTAAGAGAACACCAATCCACTCTAGATGGGTTCAAATCATCAGGAGCAGATGGTTTACATCCCAGGGTTAAGGAGCTGGTAGATGTTCTCTTGGAACCACTGAACAGAACCTTTCAGAGCTTCTGAAGCTTAGAGGAACTGCCAGAGGTCTGGAAAAGATCTGATGTTCCAATCTTCAACAAGAGGAAAAAGGAGGATCCAGGAAACTACAGACCAATCAGTTTGACATTGATACTGGGAAAATCCTGGAAAAGATAATCAGGTGGTGGATTTGGGAGCACTTAGCAACAAGTAAGACAATTACTAGAAGCCAGCATGGGTTTGTTAAAAACATCATATCAGACAAACTTTATTAAAAGTAGCAGATCGGAGAAATGCTGTGGATTTCAGTAAGCTATTTGACTGATCGTAGTTTATCAGTAAGATACTACCACCAAATGGATTCACGGTTAACTGATCACATTCAGTGTGTAATTCTCAATGGAGAGAAGCATGGGGTACCTCAAGGTTTTGTACTGAGACCAGCGCTCTTCATAAATGATCTAGATGATACAAATATGGTTATTGTCCTTTATCAGACAAGTCAATTTTGCCATCTCTGCTAATTTTATTTAAGTAATTAATTTACATGCCCATATTGCTATCCAAAGCAATTCTGGACAGTTTGATTTTATAATCTTCACCAGCCATTCCTCCACTATGGGTGTTTCAGTCTTTTCATTTCTGTCTATATCATAGTTTTGCAGCAATTATCATACCTCCCATAACTCTTTTCTAATTGTCCATCCATTAGTCGCAGAAGAAAAGTTCTGATTTCAATTGAGTATCAATCTTTCAAATTCTTTGTATCACTGTATTTGAACCCAAAATATTCTGGCTTTTTAAAAAGTCTAACGCAAATCTGAAGTTCTTTATACATTATAAATATTTTTATGGAGTCAGGTATCAATAATACATCATTTTATAAAAATTCTCTTTTAGGTTATAATTTCAGTCCTTTTGGCCACATATTTTTCCACTGTTCCATCAGTGCATTATATCCAAAGTTCTTTACCCATTTTAACATACACTCTTTCACTTATTCTTCCACTTCACATTTCAACAAAAGTTTATATAGTTTAGCAATTATATGTTCATCATTTGCAGAGTTCAATTTTAGATTCTGCCTTGTGCTGTTCAGTTTTAAACGTCCTGTTATCTATCTTAAAACTATGCATATGAAAACCATTTAAAGCTAAGTCCTTCTGCAGTCAACTGATCTCTTCAATTCATCCTGCATTCTCCATGGTCTTGTTCTAACTGTTCCCAATATGTTAATCATCTCTCTTTGCCTGCTATTTCTCTTCTATAAAATGTTTCTTGTACTGAGACCCATAAGGGATTTTCTGGTACAATCTGGGTTTATATCTATTCAATACTCTTAATATGGCACTTTTAATATAGTGATTTTTAACATCTTGATCTTACAGTAGACCAAATTGGGTTTCAGAGAGAAATTGAGGCTGTTCCTGCAGTTTGCTATACAGTCTGACCAAAGCCTATAATATAAAGCACATTGTGAAATAGAGATGACGGCCCACAATTTATATGACTTTAAAGAAAAATTAAGAATTGAAGGGAGTTTGGAAATTTATAATGCAGAAATCCAAGAACTAGTAAGGATAAGGCTAGGCTTATAGCTACCGTATATGTTACCTCTAGGATGTGTCTTTCTCAGGGTCAGCTGCTAGAGAGGATACTGTTGTGCGGATGCCTTATTGCCAACTTCCCCAAAGCCTCTGGTGATTGGTTACTGTGGAGAGGATAACTGTAGTAGTTGGGCTCAGTGCTTTACATCTTAAGTAACTTTCTCCTATGTTCTTAACATGAATGTTTGTGATTTCAAAACATACTTTGTTTCAGGAAGTTGCCGGTACTGTATGTGTTGAAACATGTATTGATTTACAAGAAGGATTTTTTTGACTGCCATTTATAGTTTTAAGTTCCTTGTATTTTTTTAAAAAGCATTTTAGCAGCCATTCTAATTTTGTTCTTTTAGGCAGCCTTAAGCTATTTTATTAATCTAACCATTTCATATACTCTTTTCAAGATACAAACTTCCAATAAAAAATCCATTCTCCCTAACCTGGTGTCCTCTTAGATGGTAGGCTTACCGTATTTCTATTTTGTACAACTAGAGAATCCAGGCTGATAACAGAAATCAGAGATAAGTCCCCAAACAGAATTGTCTTAGCTTCACTCCTTCTTCTAAACTATTGTGTTTTTAGGTTTGACTTAGCAATGTGTAAATTCAAGCTTTGATTATAAAATAAAGAGTTTGGCCATTTTGTATTCGGTATACATTCTAGCAGCTGTTTGTTCAAGAAGGAATGGCACAAAAGGCCGTGACTTAGTGTAAAGGGTTAATATGCTCAACATGTCAGCTTTATAGTAATTCATACAAGGTGTATGTATGTGTAGGTGGTCGTCAATCTGGGTTTAATAATCGTTCTAGCTAAGCCATCCAACAACAGTAGGCCCGCTTTGGCTCGACAGTTAGATTGGCGAAGGAGGAAGATGGCGCCTTTCTTCACCGCCTCCCAGCTCTCTTGTTCGCACTGGAGGAACACATTCTGCCCGCCGGCTTCTAGAAAACAAGGGCTTTTGAATCAGGCTAGAGACGTAAAGGCAGGGGACTCTAAAGCAAAAGAGGGCCTTCAAAAAAAAACAAACACCTCCAAAGTTTTCAAGAGACTGGAGCGCTCATCTCTAGGTCCTTCGACCGTCTCGACGGCAGATAAAATGGCAGGCGCCCCCTCAGAAGGCCAAGTGTCGCCTCCCAGGGCGAGGTAGGGAGCCAACGCCCGCGCGCCGAGACCGAGAGACCTGCTCCTGCCGCTCGGAAACCCCAGGGCGCCTTGCGAGAGCGGTTCTTTAGCCGGGAAAGCCGGCGAGGCGACGGAAGAATGCCTCCCCGGCGGGCGGGCGGGCGGGCGCAGGGGCGGGGCAGCGCTGCCGAACATATAGCCGACCCCGCGCCTCTCGCCTCGGCGCTGCCCGGAGAGGCAGCCAGGAGCGCGGAGCCGCAGGATGGTCATCACACGGATTAGCCAGACCCTCCCCGGCGGGCGGCCAGACCCTCCGCTCAAGCGGCAGCGGCACGAGGACGTGACCCCCGAGGAGCGGCCTGAGCCCCCGGGCGGCGGCGGCGGCGGCACCGTGGCCGGCCGCCAGCTCCGCGCGCCGGTGAAGAAAAGTAAGCCGCCTCCGGTGGGTCGGCTTCGCAGCCGCGGCGAACCCATGCGCCCTCTGGAGCGGCAGATCTTCCGCGATTATGGGCAGAGCTGGTACCGTTTCCGAAAGGAGCTGGAGGGCAAGTTCCACCCGCTTGACCCGCTGGCGCAGCAGCCACAAGTAAGGAGAGAAGGGCGGTCCGAGGAAACGAAATCAGGTCGCTGTCCAGCCTGGTCTGCCCTTCGGCCCAGAAGGAGGTCGCGATTCTTCTTTTTCACGTGCCCACGAAAAGCCTGGGCAGAGCTTCCCCCGGGCCAAAGTGAACCTCCGCTCTCGTCTTCCCCCTTTTCCGAAAGGGCTTTTCCAAAGTTAAGCTTATTCCGTGCCGGAGGCACATGCAGGTTCCCCTAGGGTGGAGGATTCAGAGTCACGTGTTGAACCAAGTCAGAAGAAGCACACACAAAAATACACACCCTTAGACTTTTGACACGGCACAGTCCTGGTAGGAAAACGCTAGGTTTTGTTTTGAATGCTCCATCTCTTTCCTTCACAGAATGCAATTTTGTTTAGGGAATAACCTTGAAGTGTATCACCTGCACCTGCACCGAAATAGGAATCCAAACACAGACAAATTTTGGTGCACAAGCAATCATTCTTAAAAGAGCTGCTTCTGGGACATTTGAAAATTTGGATTAGGGGCTGAATGGTTAGAGCTGACCAATGTGGTGGGGCAGGATCTGAGCTTGAAGAGATCTTTATTTTAGATGTGATGTGGGGAGGAATGCCAGATGTGCATCATATTTTGGCTCAGATATATGCTTTATTAATTGCTTCCATTGTTATACACATGTATTCTTGGAATTTTGACTACACATTTGCATTATAGCCTGTTGTCCGGTATGCTGCACTTATGCTCTAATAATACTGCTTTACAATGGGCACATTGCTTTGAGATATTAGATGTGCATATTAGATGTTAATAAAATTAGATATCTGTTGCTTTTTGTTTCTAAATTCTCAGACACTTCTTGGTGAATTATCCTAATGAAGGAGGATCTTATTGAACAGTAGGGAATGACTGACAAAGCACTTTAAATATTTTTTTTTCTCCATGCCATGTGCCATTCTTTGTTGGGTTTTCTTTATACCTTTCATACATGGCTTTTTCAGTAAGAATGGAAGAACGAACACTTTTTTTTCACTAAAAAATAAAAATACTTAAAGGTATAAATATGTGTGTGTTTTGTTGTATGTACATATTCTAGTTGTCTATGGATACTGTCAAGTCACCCAAAGTTGCTTTTTCTAGAGGCAACTCGACTTTCCTGTTTTTCTTTGAAGACATTTCGCTTCTCATCCAAGAAGCTTTGTCAGCTCTGACTGCAAGGAATATAAATCCTTCCATTCCCCACCATCCAATCAGAGCTGAAGAAGCTTCTTGGATGAAAAGTGGACCTTCTTAAAAAAAAACAACCAAGAAAGTCCATTAGCCTCTTGAAAAAGTACCTTTGGGACATATCTTGGTTGTTTTGCAATGAAGGGGAGGCTGAGCATGGCCGGAGCTGACCAGTCATATACAATGTATGTGGACTGATGACAGTCAAATGCAACTAACGCCCAATAAATTGCAAGCATGTTTGAAAAACATAACTGATATGGTATCAAATATGATTGCAATTGGTATTTTCAGTAAATTAATAATTTAGTAAATTAATAGCAATTACTGTGTTCAGTGTTTTACTGTGTTTTTTCTTGTTCTCATATTTGTTCTTTTGTTAATAGATTCCTGTTTACACTTATAATGTATATAATCCTATATTTATTATTCCAATTTGACCATATTGATATATCTGCTACATGGCCTTGTAATAGCACAGTATTATAAAATATTTACTTTTTTAAAAAAAAGCAAAATAGAAACACAATCTAACCTGCAACCAACTAGTTGTTTGGATAATATTGTTCCTTTGTATGCTTGCCACTTGGTATGCATACTAATAATAGTATTCAGGATGCAAATGCATTCATTATTTCAATTATTCATATTTATTCACATTGAAAGCAATTTAATTAATGAAATCAGAAGTAACCAGTAAAGTAAATGTCCCTTGTCTTTGAAATAATTCCATACTAACATTTTAATCCATTGTATTCTATGGCTGCATGTAGATTTCAATGATATCTCTTTTGCATCCTAACACCTTCTTTTCTTGGCTTCCCAGATAACTACAGATGCCCGTTGCAAACTGATCAGCTGGCTAATTCCAGTGCATAAACATTTTGGCTTTTCTTTCGAATCCTTATGCCTGACAGTAAACACACTAGACCGTTTTCTCATAACCACCCCAGTGGCTGCTGACTGCTTTCAACTCCTTGGGGTCACCTCACTCTTCATCTCTTGCAAACAGGTACTAGGGTCTCAAAAATTTCATTCTCCTCCTCCTCCTCTTCCTCTTCCCCTTCTCCTTCCTTCTCCTTCCCTTTCTTCTTCTCTCTCAGTTGATCACTAGATTTTCCTTTGTACATCTAATATTGAAATTATGTTCACAAAAAGCAATTTTATGTTGGACTGTATCACAAACTGCTCTATTCCCTCCTGAATCATCAGTCCCTTTGTTCAGTTTCCTAAATTCATTTAAAAAACAACAGCCAAACAAGTGATGTTCTATTGACCTCAACCTACTGTTAAAGAACATAATATCTTCATCCTCATTGTAGGAAATCATATTTCACAGGATAGACATCTTGGTTTTGGAGCTTGACATGAATTGTGAAAGTTCATTACAGAAATTTCTCGTCTTTTCTTTGGCCTTGAAGCCATCTGCAGTCCACTCTTCAGAAACCTCTCCAAAGTCAGGAGCTATTTTCTAAAAAAAAAAAAATCTAAACAAAGTCAGGAGATTTTCCCCCCTAAAAATATAAGATTGAGCATAGAGAGCATCTTCAAAGAGGAAAATAATCAATTAGATTCCTTCCGAAGGCTTCTGATAGGTCACAGGAAAAAGATAAGGAACAGACCAAGAGCTTTCCTACCATGTTAACATTTTAATATCTAAATTCCCATGTTTATAATTTCCCAATCAAATCTCCCTCTATGTGGAGATGTGTGCTGCAGCTCCAGAAAACAATATCTTAAAAAAGACCATTACAGCCAAGATTAAGCATTTAAATTTACATTAATCTGAATAAGTTTATTATATCTTTTGATTTTCCAGCTAATGAATATAATTAAAAAAAGAATATCTGATGCTAAGGACATTAAGAGTGACAAAAAATAATAACCATTGGAAAAAACAACATTCAGTACTGGAAGCACCCCAAGATATTATCTTCTGCCTAAGTTCCTGCATATTGCTTTCTATGCTTGTGTGTTTTACAGGTTGAAGTGCACCCACCAAAGGTGAAACAGCTCCTGGCCCTTTGTTGTGATACTTTCTCTCGCCAGCAGCTCTGCAATCTGGAATGCATCATTCTCAACAAGCTTCAATTCAATCTGTCAGCTCCTACCATCAGTTTTTTTCTTGAACACTTCACCCATGTGCGAATGGAAGCATGTGAAGCTGATGCTTGGGAAGCCAACAATGCCAAAGCTCTAGCAAAAGGTGTGGCTGAACTTAGCTTGGCTGACTATGCCTTTAATAAATACATGCCTTCCTTGTTGGCTGTCTGTTGCTTGGGGCTGGCTGATCAGATGTTGCGGCACCAGAAACCGCTGGACTTGCACTTAAGTGACTATCCAGAGGGAGTTTTGCAAGACTGCTTGGACAAGTTACATTTACTGGTCTCTTTAAATGAGGGCTCTTTGCCTTTGGTACTACCTCCTGAAATTTCAGATCAGTGTCTGCACTTAGAAAAATAAGTTAACCCAACAAAAACTATTTGAAATTTGTGAACCATGCATTCGGAAGTTTATGTTTTCTGTTTTGTTCCAGTTCCTAAATAAAAGGATCACTGATAGTTGCAATACCTCTGAAATAACAGTATTCACTTTGAATATTTACTCAATAATCTCTAATACTGTATTTATATTTATTAGTAGAAGCTGTGGTATTGATTTAGCCATAAGAATCAAAGAGCAGATTCTTTAATATTTTACAGATAATTTCAGATTCTATTTTGCACACTAGACATATATTGCACTGACATCATTTTAAGTAATAGCTTAGAGTTGTAAACAATGTATATTATGCCTGGTACTTTATTTATTAAAATGATAGTTCAGTTTGAAGCCATAGGAAGGAGAACAAAATTGTAAAGATGTTTATCTAATAAAGCTTTTATCATTAATTGTGATTTGTTATATTGTTTTCTGTCTCCACTTATGAAAAAGATAAATTTATCCAAGAAGCACTTAGAAAAGAAGCAATTTCATAATATTGTCCGCAGTCCTACATATATAAATAAGTCTTAAATAGATTCCCCTTTAATCAGTAATGTTTGAAACTGCAGCTTCAGGATCTAACTATGACTTATAAAAGGGCTTGATGGCTCAGCGGTTAAGACGGTGGGCTTGTCAGCTGAAAAATCGCAGCCCAAGTTAAAGACCTGACCTCTGCAACAGGGTGAGCTCCCATTACTTGCCCCAGCACCTGCCCACTTAGCAGTTCAAAAGCGTGCAAATGCGAGTTGATAAATAGGTACCACTTCAGTGGGAGGTAACAACATTCTGTGCATTTTAGCATATAGTCATGCCGGCCACATGACCACGGAAAGTGTCTTCAGACAACACTGTCTCCCTCGGCTAGGAAACGGAGATGAGCCCCGTCCCATAGAATTGGACACAAGTGGACAGGGGAAACCTTTATCTTTATAACTTATGGAAAGGGAGCTATCTCTTAGAAAGTGCTGTAAAACATCATAAAGTGGTGTGGGTGGGTGTGTTCATCTACCACTCCCTCCTTTTGTGATACCCTTTCTGCTGTACACAGACAAGCCCCAACAATTTCTTAGCTCTACTTTTCACCCATGCCACCTTCCAATGCTCTGGTAAAACAAGAGTGACAGTGATTGAGGACATACGAAAGAAAGCACTGCATTTCTCTCCTTTAAGATTGCTGATGTTTAAAATAGCATTGCATTTTTTCTGTCCCCCTTAAGTTCAACACTATGATAACACTATGCTAATAAATCTATGCTAATAAATCACCTTTTCTTTTTCAGAATAATCCATAAAAATAGTTTATAAATGTGCCCTCTTTCCTGTATTCCAAAGCAATACAGAAAAACAAAACAATAAAATAATACTGTTAAGATGGTAAAAAAAAATCAATAAAACACAGAGAATGAAAAAAATTATTTCAATATTCATGCCGGGAAGAAGAGATGAGTTTTCAACAAACTGAAAGATGCTATAATAAATGCTTTCCAAATTTCTGAATTTTTTCATTAGCATGAGGTCCACCACAAAGAAAACTTACTAGGCTACCGTACTTTCAGAGGCCATGGTATGGTATGGTAATAGGAGTGGCCACATGCCAGTCAATGAGAATCCAGTACAATGAGCACCCCAGTAGGTAAGGAAATTTTCAGCTTCATTAATAACCTTAGTAGGCAAATGTAAACAGAAACATAAAAGCATAACATACCAAGCAAGGTTCTCTTCCTTCAACCATAAGGAGTCCCAATAACAACAGTGGAGAGATCCAAAAAGGCCAGGATGCACACTTGTACCAAAGCTCAAAGGCCAATAGTAGGATTTTAAAATCCTTGCTTCTATGACCTGACTTTGATGAATGGTGCTTAACTCTGGGAGAGAAAACAAAAGTTCTGAGAACTACAAGTAGTCCTTGACTTATGACCATAATGGAGCCTGCCAGTCATGGTCCTAAGTTGTGATGGTTGTAAATTGATCTGATTTTACAACCTTTTTAGTGATGGTAATTAAGTGACCAATGAGGTTGTAAAGCAAACACCTCAGTTGTTAAATGGTTTGCTATAGGCCTGATTTTGCTGAAAATCAGAAGTAAATGCTGGTTTGCAATAAAATTGTTGTGAAATGTGGTCATGTGACCACGGGATGCTGCAAATACTGTAAGTGTGGGCCAGTTGCTGAGTGTCCAGACCACAAGGGGGGGTCTGGCTGTCAGAACTTCAAATCCAGGTTGCAAGTATCCCGAGGTAGGTCCATTGTAATTTCAAGGACTTATATGCAGGTAAGCCAGTTGTGTGAAGATCCCCCCTTTCCTTAATTATCAAGAAAGAGTGAAAAACAAGCATATTAAGCATAGCTCAGAATGAATTCTAAACTTTTAGTTTTCTAAATAAAAAAATGTCTCTAAATTCCTCAAAATATAATGGTTTTCCGCAGTGCCATTACAGGATCCTTACTGTATAACACAGTGATGGCGAACCTTTTAGAGACCGAGTACCCCAAACCTGCCCCCGCCCCCGCTCCACCTCCCGCCTTGTCTGCTCCGCCCCTGCCCGCCCCTGCTCCGCCCGCCCACAGGCCATGCACTGCCTCAATGGCACGCCATAGCAGATCACCCAGGCAGCCCTGCAGCACCATGGCAGCTACGCCCTCCGCCCACACCCCGCAGCATCATCTGCACGCTCTAGAGCGCGAGGGTGGAGTCTTGTCCCTGCTGCCTGGCTATGTCCTTGGCTGTGCTGCTCCGTGCAGGCCGCGCCTGGGGGCGACTCTCCTCCAGGGGGGCTGCTGGAGAGGAGGGGGCCGCAGGGGGAGGCAGGGCTGGGGCAATGGGGCATGTGCCCACAGAGAGGGCTCCAAGTGCCGCCTCTGGCACACGTGCCATAGGTTCGCCACCACTGGTATAACAATTCCTAAGAGACAAAGAAATGAACTGTAGCACATCAAACTAGGAATGAGATATGCCATTTTCATACAGTGGATATGGCTGTTGAAAGAAAACAAAAGAAAAAAAGCTAGCACATCAGGGAAAGAGATTCCAAAACAATATTTTGCCAAACATGCTAGTTTTCTATAGAAAGAGATTTTGTTTTTAAATAGGGGAGGGGAAAGCATTTTAAAACGTTATCCTCCCTTCTTGCTGTCTGAAGGCAGGCAAGATCCTGTCATTTCATTCTGCTGAGTAAGCCATCTATTCTTATTAAGAGTTGGAATATTTGTATATCCCTAACAGAGGCCCAGTTATGCTGGTTAGAAGCAAGTCCCGAGTTCAAATCTAGCCCACTCAGGGAAGTTACTTGGAGCACAGGCAGAATTTATTTTGACACCATAATGTGCAGTACAGCAATTGAAAGGTAGGCTACCGAGTTACAGGCCCAAGGTAGTTACCTTGATAGGTAGTTACTCCTTCCAGAAATAGAGCCCACCCTCTAGGACAGACATGTCAAACACAAGGCCCGGGGGCCAGATGTGGCCCGCGAAGTGGTTTCATGTGGCCCGCGAAGCCATCCTGGAAACAGTGAGGGAACGGGCCCCGCTGCCTTGGCCTTGGCCCAGGCCGGCCAGGAGCCAATGTACAATTTTGTGGTGGCCATCTATGCTGAAACACATTCAGTCTTAGCTCCACAAGGCCATCTAGAAACAGCGAGGAACCAGCCCCTGCTGTGTTGGCCCCACCCCCTGGGTGCATGCTGGGGAGGTGACACCCTTTATGAGGAATGAAGAAATGGACCATGCCTTGGCACTTGTCCCGGTCCCACCCCCTTCTGCCAGAGACCCTCAGATCTGTCCCACTCCTGCCCAGGCCCCCACAAGCCCCCTTGATGCGAACGATGTAGATCTGGCCATGCCCACCCAGTAGGCCACACCCACTCCATCCACACCCACCCAGTAGCCCCCCCCCCCCNTTAAGATTGCTGATGTTTAAAATAGCATTGCATTTTTTCTGTCCCCCTTAAGTTCAACACTATGATAACACTATGCTAATAAATCTATGCTAATAAATCACCTTTTCTTTTTCAGAATAATCCATAAAAATAGTTTATAAATGTGCCCTCTTTCCTGTATTCCAAAGCAATACAGAAAAACAAAACAATAAAATAATACCGTTAAGATGGTTAAAAAAAATCAATAAAACACAGAGAATGAAAAAAATTATTTCAATATTCATGCCGGGAAGAAGAGATGAGTTTTCAACAAACTGAAAGATGCTATAATAAATGCTTTCCAAATTTCTGAATTTTTTCATTAGCATGAGGTCCACCACAAAGAAAACTTACTAGGCTACCGTACTTTCAGAGGCCATGGTATGGTATGGTAATAGGAGTGGCCACATGCCAGTCAATGAGAATCCAGTACAATGAGCACCCCAGTAGGTAAGGAAATTTTCAGCTTCATTAATAACCTTAGTAGGCAAATGTAAACAGAAACATAAAAGCATAACATACCAAGCAAGGTTCTCTTCCTTCAACCATAAGGAGTCCCAATAACAACAGTGGAGAGATCCCAAAAAGGCCAGGATGCACACTTGTACCAAAGCTCAAAGGCCAATAGTAAAATTTTAAAATCCTTGCTTCTATGACCTGACTTTGATGAATGGTGCTTAACTCTGGGAGAGAAAACAAAAGTTCTGAGAACTACAAGTAGTCCTTGACTTATGACCATAATGGAGCCTGCCAGTCATGGTCCTAAGTTGTGATGGTTGTAAATTGATCTGATTTTACAACCTTTTTAGTGATGGTAATTAAGTGACCAATGAGGTTGTAAAGCAAACACCTCAGTTGTTAAATGGTTTGCTTTAGGCCTGATTTTGCTGAAAATCAGGAGTAAATGCTGGTTTGCAATAAAATTGTTGTGAAATGTGGTCATGTGACCACGGGATGCTGCAAATACTGTAAGTGTGGGCCAGTTGCTGAGTGTCCAGACCACAAGGGGGGGGTGTGTCTGGCTGTCAGAACTTCAAATCCAGGTTGCAAGTATCCCGAGGTAGGTCCATTGTAATTTCAAGGACTTATATGCAGGTAAGCCAGTTGTGTGAAGATCCCCCCTTTCCTTAATTATCAAGAAAGAGTAAAAAACATGCAGATTAAGCATAGCTCAGAATGAATTCTAAACTTTTAGTTTTCTAAATAAAAAAATGTCTCTAAATTCCTCAAAATATAATGGTTTTCCGCAGTGCCATTACAGGATCCTTACTGTATAACACAGTGATGGCGAACCTTTTAGAGACCGAGTACCCCAAACCTGCCCCCGCCCCCGCTCCACCTCCCGCCTTGTCTGCTCCACCCCTGCCCGCCCCTGCTCCGCCCGCCCACAGGCCATGCATTGTCTCAATGGCCCGCCATAGCAGATCACCCAGGCAGCCCTGCAGCACCATGGCAGCTACGCCCTCCGCCCATACCCCGCAGCATCATCTGCACGCTATAGAACACGAGGGTGGAGTCTTGTCCCTGCTGCCTGGCTATATCCTTGGCTGTGCTGCTCCGTGCAGGCCGTGCCTGGGGGCGACTCTCCTCCAGGGGGGCTGCTGGAGAGGAGGGGGCCGCAGGGGGAGGCGGGGCTGGGGTGATGGTGCGCGTGCCCACAGAAAGGGCTCCGAGTGCCGCCTCTGGCACACGTGCCATAGGTTCGCCACCACTGGTATAACAATTCCTAAGAGACAAAGAAATGAATTGTAGCACATCAAACTAGGAATGAGATATGCCATTTTCATACAGTGCATATGGCTGTTGAAAGAAAACAAAAGAAAAAAAGCTAGCACATCAGGGAAAGAGATTCCAAAACAATATTTTGCCAAACATGCTAGTTTTCTATAGAGAGAGATTTTGTTTTTAAATAGGGGAGGGGAAAGCATTTCAAAACGTTATCCTTTCTTCTTGCTGTCTGAAGGCAGGCAAGATCCCATCATTTCATTCTGCTGAGTAAGCCATCTATTCTTATTAAGAGTTGGAATATTTGTATATCCCTAACAGAGGCCCAGTTATGCTGGTTAGAAGCAAGTCCCGAGTTCAAATCTAGACCACTCAGGGAAGTTACTTGGAGCACAGGCAGAATTTATTTTGACACCATAATGTGCAGTACAGCAATTGAAAGGTAGGCTACCGAGTTACAGGCCCAAGGTAGTTACCTTGATAGAAAAACCTCCCCCTTTACTCCTTCCAGAAATAGAGCCCACTCTCTAGGACAGACATGTCAAACACAAGGCCCGGAGGCCGGATGCGGCCCGCGAAGTGATTTCATGTGGCCCGCGAAGCCATCCTGGAAACAGTGAGGGAACGGCCCCCTCTGCCTTGGCCCTGGCCCAGGCCGTCCGGGAGCCAATGTACAATTTTGTGGTGGCCATCTATGCTGAAAGGCATTCAGTCTTAGCTCCACAAGGCCATCTAGAAACAGCGAGGAACCAGCCCCTGCTGTGTTGGCCCCGCCCCCTGGTGCATGCTGGGGAGGTGTCACCCTTTATGAGGAATGAAAAAATGGACCATGCCTTGGCTCTTGCCCTGGTCCCACCCCCTACGGCCAGAGACCCTCAGATCTGTCCCACTCCTGCCCAGGCCCCCACAGGCACCCTTGACGTGAACCATGTAGAGCTGGCCACGCCCACCCAGCAGGCCACACCCACTCCATCCACACCCACCCAGTAGCCCCCCCCACCCGCAGCCCCAGGGCAACCGCAATGCTGATACGGCCCTCAATGAAATTGAGTTTGACACCCCTGCTCTAGGAACTACCATAAACTGCAATTAGATGGATGGTCAATAGGGGGTACTTGGTGGTTAGGTACCCTGCTGAGTTTGTTGGTCTTTCCACTCAAATCATTGAATAAATTGGCTTCCTGCTTAATAAAGGAAGGGATCTTTTCTCTATCAATAGGCGTGATCTCTGGTATCCTGAAAGAAAGTTTGCCTGAATGGCTGCCACCTTTTGGCCAGTTTTATCTTTTTGGATTCTGTAAAGAATTTCTCGAGGGGATTTCTAATGGTTTTGATTGCAATTCTGCCAACTTCCTATCAGTTTCATCCAAAGCAGTGGTTCTCAACCTGTGGGTCGGGACCCCATTTGGGGTCGATCGACCATTTCACGGGGGTCGCCAAGCAAGGCTGTCCGCCATTTTTTTCCCCCTTTTCCGGCAGGTGCCTTACCTCCCTTGGGCTGGGCCAGCTAGTGGTCGGCCTGCTCCATCTCTGCCGCTTGCCAGCTACGCCTCGGCCGGCGCAGGGGGCGGAACCACGCATGCGCAGCGCTCCCGGGCAGGGAAAGTCCTCGACTTACGACCGGTTGGGTAGTCCTCGACTTTTGACCGTTTTAGTCCTCGACTTATGACTGGTTTAGTCCTCGACTTACGGCCGGTTGGGGGTCGCGGCATTAAAAAGGTTGAGAACCACTGATCCAAAGGGTCAAACTTGTCTGAAAGGCTCAAGTGATTCTTTGCTTTTGTGATTGGAGTTTCCTTGGGTCAGGCATGGCCAAGATTAGGCAAGATGGGCTGCACACAAATCAAATCAAAAAGTTAAGTAAGTAAGTAAGTAAGTAAGTAAGTAAGTAAGTAAGTAAGTAAGTAAGTAAGTAAGTAAGTAAGTGTGTAAGTGTGTGGTGTAGCTAAAAGGTGTCCTGGAGGCTTTTACCCTCCAGCAGTAAACTTTCGTAACTTTTAACTTGCCTTTAAAATTGGCATAATCTGAACACTTAACATGGGCATCTAATTAAACCCTTGAGATTGCTTTCCAAGGGAATAGGAGCAGGACCGGGGGGGGGGGGCTGTTGGCCAGGGAGCTAAATAAAATGCTCTCTGCCTATGTTCAGGGGCACGGACACATGGAGAGCCTAGGTGTCGGATTGTCTTTCATCGGGCTGCGGTGAGTTAAGACAAAGGACTCTCAGCCGCGCTGGTCGGTTGGCCGGGGCGCCAAGAGGCAGAGAAAGGGCGCAATTTCGTACGTCTGCTCCGAGCCGCAGCGGCGGCGATCGAGCCTAATCTCCGGGCGGAGCGGGGAAAGGCCTGGAAGAGGAGGGACGGCGGGATGAGGCTGGGCTCCGCTTGTTGCCATGCGGGTGTGTGCCAAGGTAAAGGCGCCACCTCTGGCGCTCAAACCGCAGCCGGCCCGCCTCCCCTCGGCTCTCCTCTTCCCAAGAGAGAAGGCCAGGCTCCCCAACCGCGGCCAGACCGCTCCAGCCAACCGATCAGTCGACGCGTTCTGGGCGGCGAGTCGGGCGGCGAGTCCCGATGCAAAAGCGCGACAGTGGAGCCGGCCGCGGCGGCGGCGGCGGCGGCGGCGGCAGGCAAGCCTGTGGCAGCCTCTGTCCCAACAGGGTGCAAGATTTGGCCGGCAGGTTGGGCAAAAAGCCGTGCAAAGTAGAGAGAAAGGTGCGTTGCTGGAGACAGACCTCGCGAACCGGAGAAACGGCTGCTCGCTCCCTCGCTCCCTCTAGGACGGGAGACAGCGTCGCCCAGTGGTTAAACCAAAGACACGGTCTGGACCAGAGAAAACTTGGATTTCTCATTCAATCCCTCGAAGATGGGCACTAATAAGGGAGCGAGCATCTCTGGGCATGTGCAAAGCTCCTTGCCTTGGCCAGTGCTCTGATATTGGAGGAAACGGTCAAAGGGAGAAATTCAAGCTCCTCTGCTTTCTGTGCTTACATACATCATCTCTATGTCTATATGGTATAAGTAAAATATACAGAAAGCACAGGAGATATATACCTATATCATATAGGTATATATATGTGTGTGTCTGTGTCTCTGTGTCCGTGTATGTGTAGTTTAAAAAGAGGATAAAGATCTCCTTGCACAATACAAACTCGATCAAAAGTAAAGCTTTGTTGCGCAGGGATCAGGCAGCCCAACCTAAGAAGTAAGGGGCCCTGAGTTGCCTGAGGCTGAGAGATATGCCCAGGCTGCCTGAAAAAGATTAACATTTTTGTTTGCAACTGTTTGCCCGCAGGTGCCACGGAAGATCCTGCATCCCAGAAGCTGCCCCATAATTATTCATAACGACCCATCTCCGGACTCAGTAGAGGCGGGTGAGTTCGGTTTGCAATCTTCATTTCCAGCTAGAAGATAAGTTCAGGCACTGTACGCTCACAGACAGACACACGTTTATATTAACGACCTTCTAAGTCACTTTTTTTATTAACACATTCCTCACGGTTGCCCCTTTCACCACCTGTATCTTGTTTTGGTTTTTTTTTAAAAACCCAACTTTTGAGGCTGATAATTATTCAGGAATAAACGATCTGGAAGACAGACGCTTTAATCGTCTACTACAATAGCAAAACAAAACAAAACAAAACAAAACCCCTCGAGTCACCAAACGCAAGCCTAGCTTTCCCTGCACGCTGCCTCCCGTACACGTCTGTCAGTCTTTAAAGTTGGTTTCCTATGATTGGTCTGTGGTTTCCCTTTAGCTTTTGCTACCATCGATTGGCAAGATTTAGCGGATTGCACCTCAGTCTTTCAGCGGGAAGCTTCTACGGACGCCGCTCTTCATCAGGTAAATCGATAGTCCTCGCCCACCGGCGCTTTTAAACAGGCGCGACTTGAATCGCGCGTTTATACCGGCTATTTTAGCTACATTAGAGTGAGGATACTTCCCTCGTTGGGATCTCTGCATTGGGATAGAAGTGGTCCCGGTGCCTTGCAGAACGCCAAACACTCAAGTGCTTGGTATTCATTCCCACTAGGGCAGGGGTAGGCAACCTTGGCTCTTTTATGACTCGTGGACTTCAACTCCCAGAATTCCTGAGCCAGCCATGCTGGCTCAGGAATTCTGGGAGTTGAAGTCCACGAGTCATAAAAGAGCCAAGGTTGCCTACCCCTGCACTAGGGAAAGCGGCCTCCCATTAACCAACACAGATTTATTTAGAAACCTGGATCTCATCCTTAGCAATCCGCCAGGTGGCAGCAGATAGCCGACATTGGCTGTTTCCAAAAACTAAGCGGAGTTTGATCTGGTTAGTGATGGGGGGTCTATCTAGATAAGATTTGGATGAGAGACCATCAGAAGAGTCCAGCGCCATAGGTGATCTTTGGATGTTGAGAAACATACCAGAAAAATGCGCTGGGAAACCATTCCCATGGTACTGCTGAGAAAGCTACAGGCACTACCCAAGAAATCTGGAGTTAAGATTGGATCAAAGGAGACCACACATTTTTTTAAAAAAAAATCTTATTCTTGCTACTAATGCACAAAATAGCCTTTCTTTCCAGACAAGTGGAGAGTTGTTAAAAATGGAAAGTAGAACAAATCCAGATTGATTTAGGATGTCACATAAGTTTTGGAATTTCAGATAGTAATTTCTAAAAATAAGAACTGTGGATGCTTCAGTACAGGTGCAGAGAATTTTCCATAGTTATGACGAGGGGATACTGCAGAAAACTTCCATTGCTTGTTGGCGTTTTGTTACAGTGCCTGTTTTAAAGGATCAGCCCAAGGATCAGCATGCACACTTTGGGGGTGGGGAAATGTTTTTAGAAAACTGAATGGAAGATGTTACACTTTACTACTATCATTTTATTACATGGATACATAACGGGCTAAATCATAATGTGGATTGCTTGATTTTGACTTTTGTATGTTATGTGACCAGCCATCATGGTTTAAAAACTAGAATTTATGGCTTCAGATATTATACTAACCAACTACAGCTTAAACACCTGAAGTACAAACTAGACAATCATGGATTATTCAATAAATCACAGACAAACCATAATAATGTAAGTGTGTATATGTCTGTGTGAGACTATAGCAGTTAATTTGGACTGCAATTGTCTATACACTTTTCTGAGATTTAGATTTAGATCCACTCTACTGAGTTTCCTTTGAAATAGCTGCACCCTGCAATGTATTGTTGAACTTTGCAAATAATCTGCCATAAATATTTACGCTTTTCAGAAGTTAAAGGAAGTGAATCCTCAGGTTTTACTCGATGGGGAAAAGTAGTGTATGGATTGGATTGCAATCTTAGACGAGAAGAAATTGGTACTTTGCACCTTCACCACAACCAGAATTAATCAGATTAGACAATATGACGGTGGGGAGGATCCGTAGGGCAGATGATAAGTCGCCAATTTGCTAATTTTCCATTTTATTTTATATAAGATGCAACTTTATAAAGTGGCAGCTCAGCTTGGCGCAATAGGTACCAAGGGCGGTGTCCACGTGACCCACCGGGCACAATCTAGTCAGCCAACCAGGGCTACTGGAAAGGGAAGCTCGCGCAGGTTCGCTTCCCTCCAGCATGAGAAGAATGCCCAGCTTGGAAGAATGTGATTGGCTCGCGCGTCTAGCCAATTAGATCACGATGTGGCACGTAGGGAGAAGCATCTCCTGTGCAGGGGCCGCCTGTGCGTAAAATCCGCAGGGGCGGTGGATTCAACTTTCTCGCGTCTGTTTTTTTTTTCCTCCCAAAAGAAAACCGGTGTATCGCAGCGAATACCTCAATAGCACTTGCCCTTAACGGCCGTGACAAGTCCAACATCAGCCGCCCTTTGTTTTCCCCTCCAGCATGTCAGTGCGAGCTTGTTCCCTTCGCTGTCTGGGGTGGCCAGTGGATTTGCAGGTGCGCGTGAAGATGTATTTTGAGCGTGGAAAGAAGACGTCAGAAGGTGTTTCTGGGAGAAAAGTTTCCCTAATTGGCTCATTTCTTTTATACTTTCCAGAGCCCTTCCTTGCAACCCGAAGATGACTTTGATTTCCAGGAGTTTCGAGATGCCGTGGATAATTTCTTATCTGGCAAGTATGCAGAGAGTTTAATTGACATTTCATATAGGAAATGAAATGCTTCTGTGGATTTCTGCAATGGGCTGCCTACCACTTGATTCAAGAATTTATTTCAGTCACTAGCTGTACCCAGCCACGCGTTGCTGTGGCTCAGTCTGGTTAAATGGAAAAGAAAGAAAGGAGAAAGCGCCCATTTGTGTCACAGGTGTGATCTATATAATAGTAGGTATATAAAAACACGCGCGTATTCGAATGCAACGTTGTGTCAAAATTTCAAAGCAATCGGTGAAGAACTTTCGGAGAGTTAAGATTTTGAACAAACGAACATTTACATATTTATTGATATAGAAGATTGATCATGCATGCATATGTCATGAATGTCTACTTGGGTGTAAGACACTTGCATTCTATGTGCCCTTGCTTATTTATTTTTATTTACCATATGTATATGGCCGCCCATTTACAAAATATGATTCTGGATGGCAACAATAAAAAACATAAAATGACAATATTAAAAAGAACATCCCACAAGTATAACATTAATATTATTATTAAAAGGCTAGGAGAAAGAATAGATATTGTAAACAATGTAGCCATCTCATTAAATGACATTTCCTTAAAATAAATGAAAAAAAATTTATTTTGAAAAATAATATCCGTCATATACACGCTTCATTTGCACTGATATTTTTTGAGCTCATCTTCTTTACATACAAAAATCATTGTGCCAAAATATGGAGGAGCATTTAATTAAATACTCTAAATTGCTTCAAAATTCTTATTAACCAAGTACTACAGCTTTACTTTATATTAGGTGGTTTTTGTATTAAAATTACTCTAGACTAAAAGTAAAAAACTAGAGGCCTGTAAATGGGTGGCTACTTGTAGATTTTTGCCTGTTTCAGGGCAAGGTATGATATTTTTTTTTAATCAATGGCGATCTCTCACTCCACTTTTGGTATTTCTGTGGTTCCAATCAAATTCATGGGAAAAAAAATCCTTTTAAGTTTAGGGAAACTTGCTTTAAATTAAGCTTTCCTAATCTGATGCCCTCTAGTGGCAAACCCCTGAAATGTTTAGGATAATCTTTCCCCCTATAATCTATTTGTCCTTCCAACTGCTCTTGACTCCACTGTGGGTAAAAATCAAGTTCTGCTAGCAGGGCTGTGAGAAAAAAAAAAGGTGGCTGCAGCCATGTGATCAAAGCCCTGTTTTAGGTGAATTTCATGTGCAGCACATATAAAAGGGGTAGGGTTGGGGATTGGGCACACAGTTGTGGCTGCCAACTTTTTGCTTGTTTGTTACCCCTTCTGCAGACACTCATGTCTACAAATAATCCTCAACTTACAATCATTCGTTTAGTGATAATTCAAAGTTACAATGGCACTGAAAAAGGTGATTTATGATGGTTGTTCATACTTACTACCATTGCAGAATCTCCATGGTCATGTGATTAGAATTCAGATGCTTGGCAACAGGCGTGTATTTATGACGGTTGCAGTGTCCAAGGGTCATGTGATCACCTTTTGTGACCTTTTGACAAGCGAACTCAATGGAGAAGCCAGATTCAATTAACAACCTTGTTGCTAACTTAATAACTGCAGTGATTCACTTAACAACTGTGGCAAGAACTTAATTCTTGCTTAGCAATGGAAATTTTGGACTCAATTGTAGTCGCAAATTGAGGACTATCTGTATTGATTCTTTTTCAGTGAAGGAATTTAAACTGAAAAAATATTATACAAAGCCAAATGGGATAGTTGCTTAATAATACTATAGCTGAATAACCTGTAGCTTAATTTCAATGCTCATATGCAAGACAACAGTTCAAACCTCTGGAAAAACCGTCTGCAATCTGATGCTGCTTTTTGAGATTCACCAACATTACTTCTGAGTTAGTTGCTCTGTGCTTAATTTAGCCTTAATTGCTCCCCAGCTAAATTGTGCACATGCCAGCAAGATAAATGGAGTCAACCAACTATATAATTTTACTCCTATTCTTCTCCAGATACTTCCCCTTTGATGGCTCCTCTGCTGGATTTTTCTTTCCCTGTGGATAATGGAAGCCCCCCCAGTCCCTGCCTCCAGAAACCTGCACAAATTGATCCGGTCTCTCATCTGAGCCTAGAGAGTGTCTCGCCCACTGAACAGTACTGGAAAGAACTGGCAGATCATAATCAAAAAGCGCTGGGGGATGCGCTTGTAGAAAATAATCAGGTATGAAGAGTGAATGGCTATGAAAAGTAGGCTAGGCATTTACTTACCAGCAAGCCATTCAAACAGTAATGTATTGATACAAAGCACCGAACACTGCAGCAAGAGGAAAATTATACCAGTGCTTAAAAAAAAAAAAAAAAAAAAAAGGTGCCGGAACTCACACACGTCATACAACCCGCCTTGCCTACCCTACAAGGTTCCATCCAAAAAAGGTGCCGGAACTCCGTTCTAGGCGTTCTATGAGAAAAAAAGCCCTGGAGCCATCATACTGAGATGAAGCAAATCCAGGCATCTCCTAGATGGAAGCAAAGTATTTTCCCTATCTTGTTACTGCTATTTAGTGGTGTGCAGATTTTTGTAGCCCAAATATGGAAGCTGTACTGTAATTAATAGGAAGAGAGTCACTCTGATGTAGTGGTTAAGCATCAGGCTAGAACAGGGGTAGGCAACCTGGGCTCTTTTATGACTCGTGGACTTCAACTCCCAGAATTCCTGAACCAGGCTGGCTCAGGAATTCTGGGAGTTGAAGTCCGCGAGTCATAAAAGAGCCAGGGTTGCCTACCCCTGGGCTAGAAGCTGAGAGACATAGTCTCACCTTAAAGCCAGTTTAGTGACCTTCCTTGGGCCAGCCATTCTCTTTCAGTCCTTAGAAGAAAGCAATGGCAAACCACTTTGAAATCTTGCAAAAAAAAAATGCAGTTGCCAGGAGTCAACACTGACTCAAAGGCACCAAAAACAAAGCAAACAGTTACTAAGAAAATAAAATGCATAGGTTTTAGCTGCATTTGTCTATAGCATTTTTAAAAACGATGCCTTTTTAAATTTATTTCTACTGAAAATCAGTTTCAGTATTTCTTTGATTTGTATGTTGTGGTCTAATCTTTTAATATGCAGTTTCAAAATGTAGGTTAAAAAGCTAGAATTTAACTGCCATTCATTAAAATTAAGCAATGAACCACTTTAGCAAGATAAAGTTTTTGGGGGGAGGGGAGGGAAAGGACGTTTGGTTGTTGGCAACCTTTGTTTTATAAGATAGTCTGTGCTCGTGATTCCTACCTGATCATATTCATTCCCAACAGCTTCAAGAGACATTGACCCAAAAGCAAGAAGAAATTGCTTCTCTGAAGGAAAGAAATATCCAGCTGAAAGAGCTAGCCAGCCAAGCCAAACAGCTCGCTTCTGTGCTAGATGTAAGTGCTGAAGTGTCTCTCTCAGGAGGTCACTTCTGTACCACTTAGGTCAGGGGTAGGCAACCTTGGCTCTTTTATGACTCATGGACTTCAACTCCCAGAATTCCTGAGCCAGCATGGCTCAGCTTGGAAACTCTCCCTTTTCCCTCAGCATGGCTGCCTTAGGAATTCTGGGAGCTGAAGTCCACAAGTCATAAAAGAGCCAAGGTTGCCTACCCCTGACTTAGGTCAAGGGTGTCAAACTCACAATGTCATGTGATGTGTCATGATGTATCGTGACTTTTTTCCCATTGCCGGCAATGGGGTGGGCACGGTTTCGCCATGACGCATCTGGCCCGCGGGCCGGCAATTTGACACCCCTCACTTAGGTGGTCATACTGTCATAAAGCAAAGTTATTTTTATGGTCAAAATGACTTCTTCTTTTCACCTAACATATGAAAAAGCTCTTGGTTTAACCCTGGTATATTCTCCAAGCATAAAATCAGAGATTAATTATGACATGTTACAGTAAAGTTAAATTTCAGAGGTAGGCCTTGTGATATCACAGGGCACCCAATGCGATTGCACACATTTTCTTTGATGTCTGTCTGGCTTCCTGACTTTATTTTTGTTTAGTCTGTTTTAATTTAAAAAATTAGAAACTGATATGTTACAAAACAAAGCAGCTCTGGAGAATGTCACCTGGCAGGGACTAGAAGACATCCTTTCTCTGCCATAAGTCCTGCCTCAGGAGGATCCTGCCTTTAGAAGTTAGGATGACTCTGACCCTATTGGCTTTTTGTAAGCCTTGAAGATCTGGTTAACTGCTCAGGTCTGGGACCCCAAGTATTTGAAGGGTCCTGTTTCCTGACTATATGGACACCTATGATCGTTTTCCTTGACCATCATATGTATTTCTTTTTATACTATACTGTATTTTAAATTGCTTTTATGACTACACGACACCCAGAGTCACTTACCTGAGACAGGCAGCTATAGAAATGAAAATAAATAAATAAATTGTCCAGGAATGCATAGAGAGGCATTAAGGGAGGAAAAACAGCAATATAGTACTAGGAAAGGGGAAAACATGAGATAGAAATTCAAGTTAAATCCGTCTTGATTCCATTTGGAATAAGATGAGCAAAGGGTCATATGTGAGATGGGCAGCTGTATAAATAGAAAATGAATGAATGAAGTTTCTTGTAGACTTTCATGATTATATATTCTATCCTACAACAATAAAATATCATCCCTATAATCCTGTCTGTTTCCTGATCTGGTCTATTTCAGAGGCACCATACTCCAGCATCATTTTGATTTGCTCTACAGATCTTCTTAAAGAAACCAAATGGTGGATGGTTATGGCCCACTGTTTGGTTTGTGATTATGTGTTGTGCCTAGTAAACAAGATTAATTGGATAGGGAAGGTATAGAATGAATCATGGGTGCTTTCTGTCTCGATGTGCTGATTTTGTGAATGACAAGCCCTCACCCAAGGCAGCCATTTTATGAGTTTTCCCACAAAAATTCAAATGTGACTATGTACCCAAATAAATTATTTTCCACTTGTTTTTAGTGTATGAGGGATTTTAGCAATATAGTCTGTTGGGGGTGTGTGTAAAATAACAAGAATGATGTGCAGCTAATGTCTTCCAACATTTCTGCTTTTGATTGTTGGCAGAAATTGATGCTCCCTCAGAGCAAAGACAGCGCTGACCTTTCCCTCAGCTGTGGCCCTGGCAAGAGAAGCCTTGAGCAGATGTCAGTTCCTGAGCATGAAGAGGACATGGAAGTGAATGAAATCTTAAGGGAAATATCGGAAAAATGCAATGCAGCCCTGCAGTCCATTGATGACGACAGAGGCCCGAAGCGTCCTCGTGGAGAGAACGAAGCCATCCACATGTATGGATCTTTCCATGGACTGCAGACATGCAGCAGTCAGAGTTCCCTGGACTTAAGTGGTAGTGAATTTGAGGAAGGGGTGTCCTTCAAGACGTCCATCAAAGAGCACTGTAACGTTAGGACACTGGCCTTTCCACAAGGCAATGCTTTTACTGTTAGAACAGCCACTGGGGGCTACAAGTTTAGATGGGTCCCCAGCTGATTGAAGAGGGAAGCAATCAGCTAACTACACTTGCCAAAATCCCACTCATCCTCACATATAAAGTGCTGTGATGTGTTATAGACGGCTAACAGAAGTAAAGAAAAGTTCCTAATATTTAAGCTAAGGATCTTCTTCATTGGAAAAAACCAAACCTGCTAGGGTTGTCCATGCAGGAGGAGCAAAAAAGTGTGTGACTGAAACGCTACTCTATTTTATGCGTTAAAAAGGGGTGGCATGTCAATTGTATGGCTATATTACCCCCTCTCCCACTGCAAGGATATTTATGGTTCTATTCTATCATCTACCTGGTTTCAATACTTGAATTACCTAAATAATCTAAGGTCAAAACTGATTAGATATACTTTAGCAATGGCTGCTTGGTTTTTTTTTTATTGCTGAGCGGCAATCCCAGTCTTAAATTGGCTTCTGTAGCATAGTTTTGTTTCAAGATGTTGGATTACTCCCCCAACCTCCACATGATCATCATCAAATTCTTTTCTTCAAGCACTTCAGAAGAGCAACTTCTTCTAAAGCTGCATCTCATGTCCTCTTGTCTTCTAGCTAGAGTAGCTCTGCTCTTATTACTGCTCTCTGCTCTCCGCTCTGCTTTTTTCTCCTTCACTTTACAGAAGCTTAGAAGTTTATTCCTCATACTGCTTCAGCAGATTCTGTCCCTAAAGGAATCTAATAATGCTAGTGCAAGAGATCTCCTTTCTGGAAAGGGCTCCCAATTTTGCACAAGTGGCTCATAGCAGGGATGGGTATGTTTAGTCTTATTGATTAAGATAGTTTTAAGGCTAATCTGTAGAGCTAACTGCAAGTGTATGATATACCTGCGCAAAGTCTCAAAGGGATGTTCAAGTGAAGCATCTTTCCATCATTTGATGATTAGGTAGCTTCACAAATCCAATAAATACATCCCTTTGTTGTGACTCAGAAAGAAAACCAGTAGTGACTTGCTTTTGATGGTCTTCTCTGCACATATGTGTGTGTGCACAAAAAGAAAAGAAAAGCATAAATGTAAGAAGTAGCTGGGCAAAGTTGAATAGTCCACCTCAAGATTTGAATGCCTTCCTTGATGGTGATTGGCATCAAGGTAGATTTGCAAAGCAAAACATATACAGTAATTCCAGGTAGTGTATGATAATGCATTCCATGGCACATTTTTCAATCTCACATTATAGAAAGATTTGATGTCCTGATGTACAGCTTTTGTTTTCTTCAAAAGGCTACTTGAACGGACCCATCATTTTTTCCTGATAGGGAGAATATCTTTTTTCAAGTAATCATCTCTCTGTTTAGAAAGTTTATAATGTTCATAGTTTGACTAGGGAGAGAGGGATCTTCAGGAAAATTACCTATGAAGGTCAGTAAAAATGAAATTTTCAATTGGATAATGAGAAGAGTATGACATTACGTATAGGAAAAAAACAGAATTCTTGGCAGTTGTTGTTGCAGACTCCACCAGAAGTTCTAGGTAGATTTTAGACTCAAACAATCTAGATTTATCATCATGATCATTATCATCATCATGTACCGTGGGCTTAAATAGCACTTGTTCAAGGGAAGATTTCTAGTTATACAAAAATATTGCTCAAGAATAGAACTTTTTCAGGCTAAGGTTCTGCTCTTAAATGGAATTTTCCTAAATTAGTTCTTAAATTGAAACCCCAAAAGTTACAAAACCATGTTACATCTATACATAAAATACATTTTGTTGTTAAAAGTCTGCTGATGTGCTTTTAGAACACAATGATCCTTGGTCTGTTTCATAAACTGGGCTAAACTCTGGATTTTTAGGGTAGGGTTGACAGAAGACAGCATAATTAACTGGATGTACTGCTTCAAAGCTCAAAAAAAATCATAATTCACCATATGGAATAAATCAGGCCATAGGTTCCCTTTCCTTGGATTTTGCTGCTAATCTGAGCAAAGAGAAAATGGTTTGCAAATGTTTAGTAAGAAAAAGGAAAAAAAACTTTAATGGCTTTGCTTCCATCTGTAACTCTCTGGGCTGCTTTGAAATGTTACAATCTACAGTATATACGGCATCTTAAACCTTTGTTTAACAGTGGCTTGCTGGATAAATAAAAAATGATTGCATTTGTGTATAGTGATAAAACAAATCACGCTGTCTTACCATGCTGAGTGAATAAGGTGAGCAAACCAGAGCAATTGCTTGTCTACCAAATACTCTGGCAGGAAGTTTTTCACACTTTTAGTGTACTTTTTTTTGAAACACACAGGTACACAGTCTATGGCTTGAATGTTGGTTCCAGAGGCCTATTGCTAAAACCTGTACTTTTTAATGCAATAGTAGAAAAATTCTGAAATACACAGTTAAGCATTCACTATTAACTCTTTAAATAATATATTTCAATTGCATTTGAATTAAAACAGTTTTGGTCTTCTCCCATCTGCTTTTTAGAGTTCAATCTTCAGTATGCTACAGAAAGCATGGTTTTGTTCCATCTAAAAGGGACAGTCCATTCCTATTTTTTTACAGAAATGAAGATGCTGGGTGTCACAGTATTGGATTACAAATGAACTATGCAAAAAAACTATAGGGTAGGTGATTTACATTAAAAGCCATCTGACAACAGTGTAATTACTATGGCAGAATTAACATGGTAGAATTTGTTTAATTGATACGTGGTAAAAGGAAGAGTGCAGTGAAGAGTTATTAAAGAATGGAATAATTTTTTGTTTTGAACTTACAGCTAGTAAGATAATGTATTACTTGTACATATAAAGACTGACAGGAAGAATTTTAAAAAATAAAGGACTTAAGACAGAAACATCATTGGGTATTATCCTATCCTATATCTTCCATATCCCCTGTAAAATCTTTATATATGATAATGGATTTATGCACATTTGTTTTCCTATGAAAAGGACAAAATGGCTGTCTATTGGTTGATATTCTGTATTAATTTGTAATGTTATCAACAAAGTGTCTTGGGTTTTTCTCCCTTTAATCATAGCAAAATGGGCTCTATTCCTTAAAATATTCTTTACATAAAAGAAAAATGTCTTTCTCCTTATTTCTTTTGCTATTATTCTATTTAAGTGTTTGTTTTGGTTCCAGGAATATAGATAATATATTGCTGACATAGTGGCAATATTGATTTTTTTTTAAAGATTCAAATGGATGTGATTTGAGATCTTCTGTTCCAATTCTCAACTACAAGTCTTAGAAAAAATAATTTTGTATTTTCCCCCCAATCCTGGCTCCTTCTAATAATGTGGTAATATCATCAGATAGCATTTTATGGCTCTCTCAGAGATACAAGCTGTAAGCCTGTCCTCTTATATATTACTCACCCTTGCACTAGACCATGTTGTATCTGGTATTGTTTTGACTTACGTGACATGAACCCAGTCAATTCTTTATTCAATAAATTATGGTTAACTCAATAATGGCTTAGCGTATTGTATGAAACAGCAGTAGTCTATGGGACAAAAGCTAAATTTAATTCAGAAAAATGGTTTTGAGATTGTATGTACAAGTAGTCCTCCTTTATAGTGACTGCTTCGTAGAGTAACCATTTAAAGTTATAACAGTGATGAAAAATAATTTTGTTACTAATCCTCCCATCTATGACCTTGATAGATCTGTAAAGCAAAAGAAAGCTGAAGTAAATTAACACTGTTGTGGTTTCACTTAGTGACCGCTTTGCTTGATGATTGAATTGCCGGTCCCAGTTGTGATGGTTAAGTTAGGACTACCTGTAATAGTGATTATCTCATCCAGGGATCTAATAGAATTATAGTTAAATTATCATTATAATCCATCTTTAAATGTAGGGGAAAGTTTGACTTTTCTGTTACCCTGATAACCATAGCCAGAAAAATCAAATTTCACTACATTTGTCAGCAGCTTTGTATCCTTGGTCATACAGATGGGGAAATCTGGGGTTTTTAATTTGAAAGGCAACTAGATTAGGGGAAACATTTAGAAATACTTAAACCTGACATACAACTGAGCAATTAAAGTTTAAAAATTGCTTAGGCATATGTAAATAATCAGTACATTCAAATATATGTTTTAAGGTTATAAGCCATCCAGAGTTGCCTTGTGGTGAGATGAGCAGCAAACAAATTTAATAAATAAATAAATTAAAGAAATAAATATCCAACAACTGTTTCTGTAGTCTATCATGATCCACATCTAGGAAATTGTTGAGTTAGTGGCAGGCAGAGAGGTCAACAAAGTTTATTAAAGATTAACAATATTAACATTAATCCTTCACTTTGAAAGGAGTATTCCTTCTTTTTAAATTGTTCTTGTTTTGATAGAGTTACTCACGTGTGGTCAAGTGACTTCAAGTGAAGTTTGCATTTATATGTTGTTATAAGAACTTACCTGTTGTAAGAATACAGCAATTTTTCAAATTTAAAAAAATAGAAATATTGGCTAGATCAGATAGTGATGGCACTTATTTTTGAAACTTCAGAAGCTGATCAAGAAATCTTTCATCCCGCCCCCTTTCCCTTTAAACATCTTGATGCTTAAAATATCCTGGGCTTTGTGAAAAGTCAAGCCTCATTTCCCTGTGCTTTCTTAGGGAGTCTTGTAGTTGCACAATGTTGTGTTCTTACCAGGTCATTCAAGGAACTAGCAATAGCAGTTAGACTTATATACCGCTTCATAGTGCTTTACAGCCCTCTCAAAGTGGTTTACAGAATCAGCATATTGCCCCCAACAATCTGGGTCCTCATTTTACTGACCTTGGAAGGATGGAAGGCTGAGTCAACCTTGAGCCAGTCAGGATCGAACTCCTGGCAATGAGCAGAGTCAGCCTGCAACACTGCATTCAAACCACTGTGCCACCATGGCTCTTACTAGAAATACAAGGAAAGATACCTTTCTTTCTACAAATGCAGTGGTCCTGTCAATACACTAAACTTTCAAAGACGTAAAATAAATAGGGCCACTTTGTAATATTTTGAAAATGTAATTCATCCATTCCCACTAGTCTTTTCTACAAGAGATGAGTTTTAGCTGGGCTGCAATGTAGTTTGTTTTATGATCACAATGAATCCACTAGCAATGAAGCATACAAATAGGCACCCTGAAGCAGTGGTGGGATTCAAATATGTGAACAACCGGTTCTGTGGGGATGCTGCTTCCGGAAGTCTGTTCTGGGCCTGGGCAACAAAAAATTAGCTGCCGGTTCTGCCAAACTGGTGCGAACTGGCTGAATCCCACCACTGCCCTGAAGGTTCTTTAATTCCACTTTTGGTTAGAGCAGCAGAGCATCCAATCAACGGATGGAGCAGTAGCTCAACTTACATAAGGTATCAATTGTATCTGATGCAGATTCATACTTAACATGAATTCCACTCATAATTAACATCAGTACTTTTTTTGTAAAAAAAAAAGTGCTGGAACTCACGCACAGCTCCGGCTCCAGTCAAAAGCCCTTTATGGAATGGGGGGGGGGGAGAAGCTGCTTTAGGGAGCTTCTGAGGCACAGATCATGTGAGCAGCGTCAGCTGATGGACGCCATTGCCGCAGCTTTTGAGAGGGCGCTTGTTCGGATCCAGCATGTCTTCTGCCACCACATCCTCCTCCGCCTCTGATGACACAGAGGCTTCTTCTGGAACCAGAGTGACAGTGCTTTGGGAGCGTGCCTGTTCCCTCGAAGAGATTCGCTCCAGGAGTCAGTCCTGGTCCCTGGTGGCCAACATGGAGCTGAGGACAGGCGGTGACGGCGGGTGTATTTTGTGTATAGTATTTGTTTTTTAATATGCTGTGAACCGCCCTGAGTCCTATGGGAGAAGGGCGGTATACAAATTAAATTAACATTAACATTAACAAATTAACATGAACCAAGGCAGAGAAGAGGGTCTGCTTTCAGGGCTATGGAAGTGTTTCAGGGTCGACCTTTGATGCCCCTGATTTCCCCGGGCAGCTTCCTTTCACCGAGCCAGAGTTTACTTGCGCTGGCAGCTTAGAAGGAACCGGTTCTTCTGTTCAAAAAAAGGTGCCGGAATGCTGTTCCGTGCGTTCTATGACAAAAAAAGCACTGTTTAACATGAGTTCCATGGAGAAATGGCTCCATGGAAATTTTTATTGATACTTTCTGCTCTTGGCAACTTTGTGGGCTGCCTGAAAACCTGCAGAGGAAGAGTTGTTGTCATTCCTGAAAAGCATGGGCAGCTCTTGTATCTTAATATACTAACAGTGTTTCTCAACCTTGACAATTTTAAGGCATGTGGACTTCAACTCCCAGAATTCCACAGCCAGCAATGCTGGCTGTGGAATCCACATGCCTTAAAATTGTCAAGGTTGAGAAACACTGTACTAAAAGGTCAATAAGTTACATCTGTCTCCCATTCTCTTCCCTTACATTGCCACTTCTTATCATTTAAAGCTTTTGATACTTTCCAAAATAACCTATAAAATAACAAATGCTAAATAAATAAATTAAATAAATAAAATCTGCAGTTGTTGCAACAAATGTCAAAGGTATCTATACTGTGCTGTTTTGTTTTTCCCCCTGATGTTTACCATTAAGGATGGTACAACTGACGCCAGATTTTAAAGGTAAATACCCCACCTTATTAAGTGATCACAACTGGGACCCACAACTTAATCCAGGGGTCTTCAAACTTGGCCCTTTTATGACTTGTGGACTTCAACTCCCAGAATTCCTCAGCCAGGCAAGCTGGCTGAGGAATTCTGGGAGTTGAAGTCCACAAGTCATAAAAGGGTCAAGTTTGAAGACCCTGACTTAATCATTAAGTGAAGTGAACAGTAAGTTAAACTGTGACTATGCCTGTGATCTTACTTCAGCTTTCCTTTGCTTCACAGAAGGTCATACAAATGAGGACTGATCACATACGGTAGTTACTTTTTTATTACCTTAGCAATGATGAATGGTCGCCAAACAAGGCAGTCACTAAACAAGGACTACCTGTAAGTTCAGATCACCTCTACAATCTTAAAGTTCAGTGCAGGATGAAGGAACAAGGCCACGTGATAAGGAGTAATTTATCAAATGGCCAAAGATTAAAATAATCTTTAATGTTTAATTTTCACAAAAATGCAAATAAGGTATGTATTTTTATATGCACACTCCGGTCTGATATGTATTTTTCCTTACCATGGTTGGAGTTTAGGTTTATTTGACTTTTGTTTGCGATTACAAATATATAAACCATGGGAAAAAGTCAAATGACAGTCGTGACCATGTGCTCAAAGTTGCTGTTTTTTTCATATGTTGCATGTAAAAAGGGATCAGGTTTCAATCCCACAATCACAGTTACATCCTATTTTTTAAAAACTCCTTTCAGCTGCTTTAATAAAACACAATGATTGGTTTTATGTGCCCATTAAACCAAAACCAAACAACAATATGGTTTGGCACAATATTTGGCACACCCAATACAACATTATCATCTTGTGTTCTTGAGCACTAGATTGGGTTTAAAAGTCTAGGGTTAGAATGTTGTGTAAACCTGTTTATAATGGCCTGAACATACCATAAACCATGGTTTGCAAAACAAAATGTTTAAGTTTTATATTACAATTTAGCTTAGTGCGATAATTGAAACTATCTTGTAAAATATTGGGATTGGACTTCTGATTAGCATGGAGTAAGCATCAATAGGAATGTATTGTTAGCTATGGTTATTAAACTTTTTTCTGTGGTTTGAAACTGTCCATGTTCCTGCTTAAATTACCAAACTCTTTTCTCCATAAACTCATTAAATATGAAAACATATGATTTGATACTGGTGAGCAGCTCTTGAGAATTGTTCACAAAATTTCACAGACAAGAGTATTTGAAGTCAGTTCAACTGAGAAGTTCACACCTCATTTTGGCATTAAAAGACCTATTATTTTAAAACAGAACGCTTTGTAACTGTATCAGAAATCTCTGAAAAATTAAAATGAATTGCATTGTAAATATGAATCAAATATCCAGTTGGTGGAAATTGTATGTAATGTAGCCAAAACCCAACAGCAAAGGGGATTTCCAAGTATATGTTCTGTTCCTTTGTTTGATTTGCCCACTGGTTGCAGACAAAGTACTGTATGAGTTATTTCATAATCAGAATGCCTCACCTTGGCGCTAAGAGAAATTTAACTTTAAGTTCCACACAGCAATATAATTTATTGTATCACTACCTGTAAAAGAGAAATAAAATGTAAACATGTATAGATCAATAGAAATGCACGCAATAATGCAATTTATAATTTAAAAATTTAAAAGTCTTGTGTGAAGACTTTTAAAAATGGAAAATCATGGTGAAACGGATTTAATACTGGAAAGGAAGTGACTTGAGCTAAATAGCATCATCTCACCCAAGATATTAGCAAACATTGTGGACAAGCACAAAATGCTGTCTTTCAACATTTTATATTTATTGGACTACAATTCTATACACATTTGCTTATAAATTATAAATTGATATGAACATTTACACAGAAAATTCAAATGAAATTCAAGCTGTTCAGAGTCACTTGAAAGAGTGGCATATAAATTTAATCAATCAATCAATCAATCACTTTGTATGGATATGTTCTCCATATTTTTCATTTTATTTTCCAGGCTTGATTTGTGTCTCTGTGTGTGAACGCCTTAAAACACTGAAGTAAAAGAACAAGAAATACTTTAATAATCAGAATAGCAATTATATTTAAATATTAAATTATAAATAGGGTCCAAAAAGTCAATATGGCAATTATGACCATTTGAGTGAAATCCTCCCCCTTTTTACAAGCATGTAAAAAGGAAGAAGCTTTTTAATCATGTAGTCACAGCTCTCATCTAGTTTTTTTTGACATCCTCTTCCTCCGCTGTAGATATTCTTAATTGAAACATTTAGTGATCAGGACTTATTTCTAAGTAAACCAACTGGGATTTTGCCAATGGACAAAGGCACTGATCATTTTAATGAAGAAATTGTGTCGATGAAATAGTTTTTTGTGATTAAAATAAATGCAAATATTTTTGTGACTAGAATGCTTGTTCTATTTTAAACCAGACTGAAAAATATATCCTACTTAGTTAATGTTAATAAAACAGATTTTTTAAAATGAAAACAAGATTGTAAAAGATGCAGCTTACCAAAGACATTTATTTTCAATTTACTTTCTTGATGAAATAATTTGAACCTCCTACAAGCAGAATACTAGTTTCACAAGGACATTAAATAATACAGCTGTTTTACTATTAAATTCTTGTATTACTGTGTTTTTTTATGTTTCCCCTTTACATCCAGAAAGAAAAATCAATAAAAAATGAAATAAATTCACTTTTAATTTAGTACCAGCATGCATACCAATGATTGTGGTTTAAACTTCAGTGCTTTGATTAAATGTTCAACCACTGTAAACCTTCTGTACTTATGTGGTAACTAACAAACTATTGTAGCTGAGTGTCAAGTACAGCAAAAAAATTCATTTTGGCTCAATCTTCTCTTTAAGAAGGGAGGTTATTTTTAGTTCTGTATTTAAACAGCTGTGTGTTGTTCAACAAATTAAAAAAAATGTCTATGTATTTTTGTAGAAACACTTTCAATTATTGGCCATATCTACAATTAGCAGAATAATTTATGTAACCACTAAAGTGTATCAATGTATGACGCACTATCACTCTACCTTGTATCAATATTTAGGTGTGTGTGTGTGTGTGTGTGTGTGTGTGTGTGTGTGTGTGTGTGACAGAGAGAGAGAGAGAGAGAGAGAGAGATGTTCGGGGGGGGTGTATTTTCCACTTCCGGCACGACAGCCCCGCCCAGCCAGCCCACTTCTTTTGTGGCCAAAGGATCAGCTTCATTCTGCAGTTGAGAATGGAGCTCCGGCCTGCATTTCGCAGTCAAAGGCCTTTCCAGAAGGCCACTGCAGCCGAGAACCGACTATGGATTCAATCTATAGCTTGGTTCTCAGCTACAGTAGCCTTCTGGAAAGACTTCTGATTGCGAAATGGAGGCATGGGGATGCAGCAGAAGAAGTGGGCAGGCGATGACAGGCCTGGCTACAAGGTAAGTGGGTGCCCTAGCTTGATTTTGGTTTGCTTCACAAACCAAAACTAGGGCTTATTTTTGGGGTACGGTTTATATTAGGCTCACCCCCCAAAATCAAGCTAGGGCTTATTTTCAGAGTAGGTCTTACTTTTGGGGAAACACGGTATGTGTGTGTGTGTGTGTGTGTGTGTGTGTGTGTATGTGTATGTGTGTGTGTTTATATATATGTTGATTGAATGGAGAAACACACAGTAAACAAATAAATAAATAGAACCAGCTATGATAGAGAGTAGGGATGTAGTGGTTAAGGCATCAGGTTAGAAACTGGGAGACTGTGAGTTCTAGTAGTTAAGCTATCAAGGTGACCTTGGGCCAGCAACACTGTCTTAGCCCTTGGAATAAGGCAATGGCAAATCACTTCTGAAATCTTGCCAAGGAAACTGCAGAGACTTGTCCAGGCAGTCACTGAGAATCAAAACTGACTTGAAGAGGACAAAACAAAAAATGGAAGAAGAAATAATAAATATGTTAAACATAGAATAGGGAGTATAAAATATTCTTACAATTCAAAATGTGCCCACCATTTCAAAACAGACTGTAGACATTTGAGAGTATTTCTGAGAACAGCTTCTTGAGGGTATTTTCCATTGAACATAATGGGATTTAATTTTGAATAGATATGAAATATCCTAGTTAATATTTAGCATCAGATTGTAAATTCAAATAACAATAGCAAAATTGTTTAGAAAAAAAGAACATGACCTAGCCCCAGGAAAGAGTATTAAAATTCTATTTATTCCCTCAGAAGAGATCTCAGTTTATGCTTAAGACTCCTATTGAAATCAATAGGAGCTAAAGGGCTAGATATTTGCAAACTTCCATCTCCCTTTATTTAGAGAAGCTTTACCCAATCTATCACCCTTAATGGCTCCGAAAATTTTCAAACAGCATGGTTAAAGGCCATACTGGACAAAAGTACCCATATCTGTAGCTATCTGGAAGGCAACAGGTTGAAAGGCTTTGGGATGCAGTTCTGACATGTCCTCATAAGAGTTAAAAGAACTTCTTCACCTCCTCTATTCTTGTCAATTAGGTTTACTTTGGCTAAGCCCCAGAACTGCAGAATGAGATATGTTAGATGTTGTATTTTAAAAGAACTTTAACTCTCCTGTTTATATGAACAATTACTTATTAGCAAATACTTAATGAAAAACAAATATTCAACTATTGGTCCTGATTTCAAGAACCCACCTGCTATGTGATATATAATATTTATAACTTAAAAGTAGTGTTACGTGTGCTATATGAAAACCTTCAAAATTATGTTTTACTCAGTTTTGGCAGAAGAAACCTAAATACTTCAGAACTGAAAAATTAAGATTTTTAATGGACATTTTAGATATTTTGTGCATTGTTATCACCATATAAAACAAAGCACAGAACTGTGAATGAATATTTTAAGAAAGATATCCACATACCCCAACCCAAACCAAAGTGATTATATAATTAACAATAGTTAGCTCACTTTTTTATTTTAAGCATACCTTTTAATCCAGCATTTTCTAAATATGTTGGAACTACATCTCCCAGAATTCTCCAGCAATATATTTGGAGGATGTTAGATGAATAAAGTTAGACCATTATCAAATCAGTGAACAGAACCATGACACTGAATGTGCTATCTAGAACTCCAGTGGCATAAGTGTCAGCAATACTCTATATGCCATTCAGCTAATAATGTCATCATCCACCATGTCAATGGCTTAATTGATTATTCACCATTCTGTCTCCCCTCTGCTCCCACCTTATCTTCTGTTGCTTTTGCCACTACCTCACTGAGTGAAATTGAATTGAAAAAAGTAGATCAGTAACAATTTCTTCAAAGCTAATAGCAGACATAGTGGAGCGCAGGCAAAGATTCAGACAACAATGAGGACAAACATTAAATGAGGACAACAACGAGGACAAACATTTCCACAGCATAGTATACCCTGGATTACAAAGAAAAATTATGACTGGATCCATAATGGAGGAAAAGTCTTGTCTGCATACAACAGTTCCTATTAATCCTTGGAAAGAGCAACAGTAGGGAATTATATAATGAATTTACACTGGTTTGGTAACTAGAAGGAGAAAACCAAGCCTGACTTTCAGTATTTGTTGGGTTCTGTTCCATTCTGAAGACTGTGATTTCCAAACTGTGCCAAGAAGGAAAAGAAAATTATAAAAAGTATAGATATATATTTGGGGGCTATTTGCAGCTGACTGTAAAGGCAGAACTTGGATTTCTGTGGGATAATCAAGTTTTAGTCTTCAATATCATTTCAAAGCTCTTCTAAAACTATCAGTTTAGATTTCTGGGGAAAAAAAGCAATTTATTTTACAAACTTCTGTTGGGAAGTGGGGAGGGGAAAGGTTATATTCCAGAATAAGCAGAGGTTAAAAAAAAAGGTTGGGGAGAATGTATCACTCATCACTTGAGAGGAGGGAGTTACCCTTTTTCCATGTGCCCTCTCTAAACAGTATCCCTGTGGCTCTCAGAAATCAATGGAACCTATCTTTGATGGAGCTGAAAAGACATTTCTCCCACTCATTTCTATTTTCTGGTCAATGCACTCACTTTAATTGCTGGCACAACTAATCTAACATGTCACTAACAATCTGGAGGAGGAAATCAACTATTTTGCCCTTGTGATCTATTATACATTATACGTCTTCTGTTCTTTGTCTTGCCAGTGGACTAGTAAGTAAATGTTTATATACTATTATGTCAAACTATATTCTGAAGAATTGTGTAAGAGCTGGAACATTCATTATAAATGTATAATTGATCTCTTCCATATTCCCCCCCAAAAGCAAATATAACACCTTAAATAATTCTAGCATTTTGTTTACATTCTTCCTTATAAAAAGATAGATCCATGCATATCACAGTTAATGTCAACTCCATCAGGAACACCAGACCAAGAAATCAATTCCACAGGAAGGCTACTTTTGAGAAGGGCTATAATAACAAAAGAATCTTGCAAGTCTATTTGTGCTGTACTGTTTCCCTTTTCTTCATAGTTTTGTGAATTAAGGAGGTATCCATCTGAGCCTCTTTGGCATATACTTGGTCTCTTGTGGACCTAAAATACCATTCATACCTTGTCACTTTAATAATGGATCTTTCACATCTCCATCAAGGTCATTTTCCTTATTCTGTACAGTTGATATCCTGTTGATTTCAATGAAAATATAAGCAATGTTGTGAAACTGAGAAAACAACACAGAAAAAGATAATAGCAAATCATCTCCACGATGATACCAAAAATATATTTTATTTCATTACTTAATTAAGATTAATTAATCTATTTACACAGCTTTCCAACTTACAGATCAAGAGTCTGGGCAACTAAACTAGAATTAAAACCAATACAAAATAAAACAAAACAAACATTAAGGCCAGATCACAGTCATTCAATATCAAACCATTAATATAGGTCCATCTGTCATATTGGTTTGTGCATCCTGTTCCATGCATCTGAAATAGATTGTGATTCATGAAATCCTAAGTGATTTTTTTTAGTATTTACAATGCCATAAAATTATTTGCCATTTTTCATCCCAAAAACTAACAGAACTATTCTGTTAGAAAGAACTAGCTTGCTTATTTACGTTTTCATACACATATTCAGCATACACAGACCATCCACTTCAACAAGGACTCAAAGTGATTTATAATCAGAAGCAACAGACCAAGAAAAACAACATTTCAACTAATTTATCAGTTTATTTCTTCTTGATAGCACTGTTTTGGGTTCTTTTAAGAAGAATGTTTAAAAAGGTAATATCTCTTTCATATCAAGTTCAATTCCCATAAAGTTTTCTTGCCAATTATAGAAAAGTGATTTTCCATTGTCTTCTTTTGGGGCATCCAAATTTTAACCCGTCTTATTTTTGTGCCCAAAATCATCTGCTGAGATAGGAAAAGGAAAGTAATATATTATTTAAAAATAATATTAATTTAAGCCATTTTAATTCTTTAGTTTAGTTGTTCTCAACATTTTCACCATGGACCCCCCTTAAATACTATTTGTGGTCATGACCATGGCCATGGACTACCAAGACTTAACTCAAGATTTGAATCATACATTTTCTTCAAGCCTTCGCAGACCCCCTGTGATGATCTTGCAGACCTCAGGGGTCTGCAGGCCACAATTGAGAATCACTGCTTTAATTCTTTCCTCAAAACTCATTCCTGTTCCAAACTGTTTCCTTGATGGCTATAGTCTCATCTTTCCATGATTTTTCTCCCATATTCATGTCGTTGTTCTTTGAGAAAATCCAATTTGGCCACAACTGTCCTAGCACTTTTGTTGATACACACAATTTTGGCCATGAAATTTATAGATTTTTATAAAGGCATTCAACAATGTAAGTAGCAAAAGCAGCAGCAGTAGTTGGAGTAAAGCAGCACTTGAAGAAATCAGGTCAAAGTTTGCCAAATCTTGTTATGTTTGGAGAACTCATGATTAAAGGCCAACTATTTCTAATTTAATACCCATTTTTCTGACCAGATTGGTCCCGATTGTTTCTTTAAATAGCTATGTGAATAAACTTGAGGGCAATAACAAATCTCAATTTCCCCAAATATTGTTTGAGAGCATGAAGTAAATATTGAAAATAAGACATTAGTAGCTAAGAGTTTGAACAGGTGTCTGACGCAAGGGGAACTTAAGAACCGATTCTGGTACATCTACTGTGTCACAAGAAACACACGGGCTTCTGAATAGTGCTTCCTTCAGCTGTCACTTAATAATATATTATACACTATAAAATGTCAATAGCCGCAAACATCCAATCTTTGGGGCAGGGGTATCTGCAGAGGGAGGCTAAAAAAAAGTCAGCATGTCAATTGCAACTACACAATTCAACCTTAACCCCGTGTTATAGGGGTGAGCTATTTTGACAAATGGTGCAAATGCCAAGAACCAGATGACAGAAAAGGCCTTCACAAACTCCCTGAATTTGATTCTCATCTGGCTTATTGTTAGTTCAATGAGTCTTTTTTTGCTTAGGAGACAACATTGAACTTCACCTTTCTTTCCCTTTGCAAGTTGAGGTTTAGATAGCAGTGTGGCCTTTCTTTGTCATGGGCCTCTTGATAACCCTAGCTTTTACTTCAAATATAATTAATGTCACCATTCACATATAGCTGGGGTAAGCCCTTATTTTGTACCCAAGACTACTGTACTAAAAGCATTTGACTATTTTTAATGGGATGTTTGACAACTGAGTATCCTTTTCATGATCTGTTTATTTTCAAGAGTCAACCCTGCAACAATTCTGTCACTTAAAAATTTGCTATTCTAATAATGGTTTGAACACAGATTTATTTCCCTTGGTTCTTTAAATTATTTGAGCCTATTTTGCACCAAAATATTTGAATTTTTTGTCATTTTATTTTCTGGATCTAGTTTGCTTATTTAGACAGGCTCCTAATTTATCTCCCAATAGTTCTATGAGATGAGTTTGATTGTAAAAACATAATTGGCTCAAAGAATTTCACGTCAATTCCATTGTTAAATGAGGATTTGAACTCTGGTTTTACAACAAGTTCATAATTGTAGTTCAGCAGTAGCAAAAAGCTATCTCTCAAAGTTGGGGTTTTTTTTGAAAACATTTCACTTCTCATCCAAGAAGTTTTTTTAGTTCTGACTGAATGACATTTAGACATTCAACATTCAACAACAAAAGCTAGTTGTTGAACAATGTAGCTTTTTTCCTACCATTGAAACCTCACATATTCATTATCTAAATATTTTAATATTCCAGAAGTGGGCAATTAAGAGTTGTTTTGAATAAGAACTCAAAGTGCTATATAGTTATCTAAAAAAACTAGATGGAACTGTGATTCATGTTAAAGGAAAATGAGATTCCGAATATGATGTTCAAATATGTGTTTCAGTTTTAAAATCCAGGCCTATAGTACAGGAATATGGATTTTGACAGATTTGATGAGCTTGCTGGATAGCTGCAGTAAAAATATACTGTGTACATGTGCAGAAATATTTAGTGATTTTTGCAGTAATATATAACACAAAAATGTAATAAAATCCCATGCTGACCGCAAATGAGTATGTTCATAATAGCAGCGGTATGGCTAATCAATAATAGAATACAGAAAAAGGCAAATTCATAAGAAGTCGAAACTTGGAACACTATAAAAAGAAATATGAAGTAAGCTTGTCATAAAAGTTCAAAATTGGTTAACTGTAAAGCAAGTTTCTGTTTGCATATTGACAGAGTTGGTGAAGAACAGCACACTCCCATTGGCATGACAAAAGGCATTCAAGTAGAAAAACACAAAAAGTTTGATATGCTGTGTGAAATATTCCTTCAATTATGCTCAAAAGCTTCTGTGGAGAACAATGAGTCTGTGGTCATTGCTGTACACAAAACACTGCATGAAGGACTGGAAATAAAATTGGCTGCACTTGGTAGTATCGCCACAGAAGCTATTCTTAACTTCGCTTTTCATATGCCTTCATTTCCCCATGCGTTTATTCCAGATACATTTTTGTTAGGCTGGTCTTAGTAGAACTGCCCTGGAGGAAAGGTGTCATGAGTGATGGAAAAGTACTGCAAGATCTATGCTCAATACAGAGTCTAATTTTGAAGGGGGCTACAACTAGTTCTGAGCCTCATGCTTAGCAGTGGAACGTGGGACTTTATGCCCTTTCTCTTGGAAATAAAAACAACAGCAATAAGAATATAATAACCATTGTTGTATTTATCTAAATTAATATCACAATCTAACTGACTGGGGATTGACTACATTAATTTAAAATCCACAGATTGTAGCAAAACACAGTATTTTTTTACAATCCAAACTTTTATAATATGATATACTATACTATTCTTAAGACATTAACCCTTAATGCCCACAATTTGCTTCCTTATCCTAGTAGCATTAGTTAAGAATTTTGTCACTAATGAAGTCATTTTAGGAATTTAATCACAGAGAAGCTATTAACATAGTATTCATTTGAACAGCCAGGAAAACGATGTTCAAAACAGGATTAATCAAACATCCTAAAATAAAAGTTACAATAGAGGACTCTATGTTTCATGAACTCTATATCCTGTTATTACAGGGAATCATTCTTTTGGGGGACTAGCTCCCTTACATGATTCTTATTGCAAAGAATATCGACAGCAAAGTTTTTTAGGTGTTGTTTTCAAATTCTGGCCAATGATACCTTTCTTCAATTTGAGCATTTGAAATTTAGAATGATCTAAGCTTGCCAGCCTTCTCGAATCAATACCTATTTGTCATCGCTTGTCTTCTAAGAAAGTAGTGCCAATAAGCCAGCAGATTTTCTAAAAATGTATAATTTCAATCATAATTCAATAACAGCTAACTTAGCTAAGATCAAAAAAAGGACCCAAATCTGTTTCCAGTAAGAAAACTGTTTTAGGCACACAACTTGTGATATGAAAAAGAGCTCTTTGATCCCACAATGGGTTTTGATACAGTCAACCACAATATCCTCCTGAGCTGGTTCTGTGGGTTGGGGGTTGACTTCTTTTTACAGCTAGTCCTTGACTTACAACAGGTCACTTAGCAACCATTCAAATTTATGACGGACACCCAAAAGCTACTTACTATCAAGTTTAAAGCTACCCCTTGTGGTGAAGGGATCGCATTTTGGGCTTGTGGCAGTTGGCTCACCTCCATGGCCATGTGCAGGATCCTGCAATCATGTGACTATAATTTTCAACATTCTTGACTGGTTTCTGGAATCACTTCTGGTTTCTGACAAAAAGTGCTCATAGGGTGAAATGGATTCACTTATTAATCAAGGCGTTCATATAATGTCTGTGGAGTTCACTTATCAATTACTGCAAAAATGTTGTAAAATTGGGTCTGGTCACATGATGACCTGCTTAACAACCAAAATGGCTTACGATTGTAATTCCAGATCCAATTAGGGTCATAAGTCATGGTCCATCTATACAGTGATTCTCTTCCCTTCCTTCCTCTGGGGCTGGTTTCTCTTAGTGTTAGGTGGGCACAGGATCCTCTTGCGTGGGGTGGCAGAGGTTTAGAGTTGGGGGGTTTCTAACTTTACTGTGGGTTAGCATTAACTCTAATTCTAACTCTAACTTTTCAATGAGGCTTTCCCATGCAATGTGTCTAGGGTCTCTTGCGGGGAAGGGGGCACTTGGAAAGCAAGCTGGTCGCTTCAGCATATAGAGGCCCTCTAAAAGTTGATGCGATGTTGGTTTTGGGGCCAGACCTCACAAGGGTCTAACCCTAACCTTAACCCTTATCCCCATTTATACTAATATGCTTACAACAGAGATACTGAATGAATGGCAAAATACCTGGTAAGATCCTGGCTAATTGCTTAAAGCAAAAGAAAGTTAAGGCAATGATTCCAATTATTAGAGGTGAAAGAGATGAAATGTACAAAGTGTTAATAAATTGTCAATTTTACAAATTGTATTCAGAATTATATAGTAAACCAGAGCACATATAAAAAAAGATACAGAGGCTTTTAAAAATAAAAATTATTTTACCACATTTAGATGATGTCCACTTTGCTTTTTAATATCTATGTGGAATCCCTGGCTTGTGCCATTAGATATCATCGGGAGATCTACGGAGCAGTGCATAACTCATTTGAACACAAATTGATTTTATTTTCAAATGACATTATTTTATTTCTAAACTTCATACTACTATCTCAGTGTTGCAAAAGACAGAAGCCTTTATTGAAATAGCAGGATACTCTATTAACTGGTCTAAAATGGAGCTGATGCTTATATATGGGAGGAAATCATGGCACAGATCCATGCCCTTTTCATTTGCTGCACTTTTTGAAGAAAGTAATTATTTTCCACTGTAATTTGATGAATCAGAAAATAAAAAATAAATGTTTATGCTCAGTTTACTTTTCCTCAAGTGTTTGTTTTACAGATGAAATGAAACACAAAGAATCAGCACCCTCTAGTGCAGTTCCAAAACTATGCTATTTATTGTGTGGGCAAGAAAACAAAAACTTGCTGTCATAAACTGTGCTAAACAATTGTTAAATAAGCTTAATAAATAGACTTTTTACATGTGGAGTTATAGAATGACTATGATATTTGAGTTAAAACATTTAAGTTACAATAAACCAAATTATTTTAGAGATATCTGATGCTACTGGTTAGTGATGGGTTTGTCTGTAACTGGAGGTTTATTATTATTCTAATTATACCAATGCTTCCCAAACTTTTTCCTTCATTACCCAAAACTTTTTTCAGGATTTAACAAGCAGTTTTGTTTTGTGCTCTTTATGAAGGAAAATTCTACTTCACACATGTATGGTGGGTGCACAAAAACAGCAATAATTGCATTACAGCCTCCCCAGCTACCACACAATTCATTGTGAATTGTTAACAGGAAAACTTCAAGTACTGACCTCTTGACCTAAACTTGATTACCTGCAAAACCATTAATAGGTTTGTGTGCAATTACCTCCCAAAATAATATTTTTACCCAATTTTAGGTAATCAGAAACACTGATTTATATAGTAGATTTTTATTGTAAATTTCCAAGAATACAGGTAAAATAAATAATATTTGTAAAGAGCAGATATATTCAGGAACTGGTGCATTAGTTAATTAAATGGTTCATCAATTGACTATATCAAGACACAGCATAACATGAACTAACAACAGGGTAAAAAAGGTATAAATATGCCAAGGTATAGAACAAAGTGTACAGATAGTCCTTGATTTACATTTCACTTAGCAACCAAAGTTACAATCCCCCCCCCCAAGGTACTTATGACCTGGTTCTGAAGTTCCAAGGTCTGGTTCCCTCCTGCAGTCACGTGACTGCATTTTCAGTGCTCAGCAACTGGCCCCCATTTACAACTGTCTGCAGCACACCTTGGTCACATGACAATTTTCAATGTTTTTGCCAAAAACCAGCATTTATTTCTGAATTTTGGCAAAAATGCCCCATAGCAAACAATGAGTTCATTTAATGCAAAAAAATTCATAAAACCAGCATGGTCATGTGGGTGACCTGTATTATACCCCTCACAATTTACGACCCTCATGGGCAGGCTCTTTTACTGTTGTAAGTTAAGGAATACCTGTATCGTGATCTGTATCACATTTTATGTGACCCTGATTTCTTCTATGTAGCGATCTCTCAGCTGAACAGTTAAGACTATACATTTGGCAGTTCTGCTGGTTAGATATTTAGTAGTGTAATGAAGGAGGTAGGACAATCTGTTATTGTGATCTCAGTAGGTTGTTTTGTGAAGTAAAGGTTCTAAAAATTGGGTCCTGGCTGAAGCGTATAATTGGCATTCGAAGAAACCATGCATAGCATCTTCTATATTGGGGCCTCAATTTTCTCTCATTGCATGGTGGAATCGCTCACATGTAACCAAGGATTAAATGACATTTGCAAAGAAACCTTAAGGACGGCGATTGGTGGTTTTCTTTCTTGTTGGCTGGCGATGTTTACTGGAAAGAACAAAGAAATCAGGGAATCCAATTGCAAAGAAATCAGGGAATCCAATTGCAAAGAAATCAGGGAATCCAATTGCTTTCCTTAGTAAATCTATAAGGGGAGCAGAATGAGGTTGTGCAAAGTTTGCTGACACACTTCTGCTGCCCCAATGAGTGGAGGAGGAGGAAAGGACTCTATTGTGACTATGAGGAAAAACCCATTAACACTCAATAATTGGTAATAAAGAGTAGTGTAGAATAAAGGCTTAATTTTTGCCTTTCCCCAGCCTATATTAGATTTCTCTCCCATCATCTCTAATCATTAGTTATTCTGGCTGTGGATGGTGGGGTTTGTAACTTAACATAAATGGCGAGCCTAGGTTGGAATTTAATGTATTTAGATATATTAGTTTGCTGTATAGAAAGCAAGAAGATATAAATGCAATAGGTTTTGTTTTTTAATTTTTGGTGGATACACCCAGCTAATAATTGTCAAATCAGAGCTTTGTCACTTGTACAACAAGGAAGATCTAGGCAGAATTAGAATGACTCACCTGTAACAGCAAATATGAGTTTGGAGGGGGGAAAAGAGGCCTCTGGAGGTTTTTAGCCAAAAACAATGACAACAAAACGAATAAACCCATGTTTCTATGTCTGCTAGTAAAAGTTTAGCATTTATTAGTTTGAGCATAATTATGGCCTCTTACTTGTCATTGTTTAATCATACAGTTCCCCAAAGCTTTCAACTGTCACTACTCTTTTCCCAAAAAACCGGTTAAGGTTCCTAGGTGACAAGACCATAATTAGGTATCATAGTTTACAAAAAGCCAAACACTTCAAACACGGAAATAAGAACCAAAAGGTGTAATCAACTGTACACTGCCCACATGATAAACAATGTTCATTCTATTATGCACAAAGAAACACATAGTTCATTATAGAGGCAAAACCCCAGATCATTCTTATTATTTGGCAATAGTGATAAGTCATTTATCATGGACTACTTTGGAGAACAGTAAGAGCTCCTCAAAATATGATGAAGGAAAGCATCTACATTAACATGATTAGAAGGTAAAGAAAGTTATTATTGACAGTTTTGCCGGAATTTATTTGTCTTGGGCCCAATTGAATCTCTTCTCCCCCCAAAAAGTTTATGAATTATGTAGGCATGTACACATCTGTGTATGAGTAGAAACAGAAGTGAGAAAGAGTCGCATTTACAAAATTATCTTTAATTCAAACTGGCCTTGGATCAAACATTTTATAATCCTGGGGAAAACTAATCTGATTCTACTTGAATTTCATAGATAGAATTTCGCTAGCTTGAAAACCCCAATGCCTAGACTAGAAATGTTAGGAAGGCTGATCTCATATATATAGGTTATGTAGTCTTTTCCTTCCAATTTCTTTCAGTCATATCTTCTTTGGGGATTGAATGGAGCATGGGAGACTAACAGTCCCATATAGTAGCAGACAGTGACGGTTGGAGGTGTCAGCGATGGGAGGGCACAAACAAAAGTATGCATCTTAGATTCATGTTTATGCCCATCATTTGGGCCCTCCCCTTGCATAGTGGACATGCCTGGCACGGATGATAATCTGTTTCTAAAATGTAACATTAGTAGTGAAGCACTATTCACATTTCCTTGCTAATTTCTACTTCTCCCTAAGGGCTTGTCCGCTTATTAATTGAAAACACTATCCACTGGAGTTAATAGAAAATCAGCATAAATTTGCTATCTCTATCACCAATCTCTATCCTGCCTCTCTTGCCTTTATTCTGATTCTCTGTCAAATTCAAGCTCAATAAAGTTGGAATAAACAAACAAATAAATACGATCGGAGACATAATGGGTGCTGAACCACAAGCAGTGCTCCCCTGCAGACTTTATATATGCCACACAAATGCTAGGTTCCTGATTACCCTTGTGCAATGGTGTCTGTAGGAAGAGGTCAGAAAAGTCAAGATGGTGGCCACATCATGCAACTGAAGCGTCCCCCTTCCCTGGCAGATACCCATCCTTGTGTTTTTTGAGGCACATGGTAGTGATGTTGGCCCAGGATTTCTACATAATGCTACTTCAGCCCATGAAGTTATTTTACAAGCATTTATTACATTGCTTTCTTTCTCACACATATACTTGATTTACGACCAAATTGAGCTCAATGACCTTTCTTGAGTCATTGCAGTTGTTAAGTTACTAAACAGTTGTTAAGCGAATCTGGCTTTACCATTGACTTTGCTTGTCAGAAGTTTGCAAAGGGTGAATGACCTTGGGACACTGCAACCACTATAAATACATGCTGGTTGCCATGTGCCAAATTTTGATCATGTGACTACTGGGATGCTAAAACAGTCATAAGTGTGAAAAAGAATCTTAAGTCACTTTTTTCAGTGTCATTGTAACTTTGAATGGTCACTAAATAAATGATTGTAAGTCAAGGACTATCTCCCTCATTGGAGAGAAAACACTGACTAGACTGATAGCAGTTGAAGCTAATGAGTGACTGGAGAAAAGGGCTTATTCTTCCATCAGTCTAAAGTAGCCAATAAATATCTGATTCCATCCATTACTGGTCACTTAATTTTGTTTCTGACACAATGGATGGCAAAAGCATAATTCATTTTTTCCACACTTTGCAATGGTAACTGAATACATCAGGGCTTAAGAGGAAATACTACTTTTACATGAGTAAATTTATCTTATTTAAGACTTTCATCTATGCATTCGTAGAGATGAAAGCAATGTATTTCTCAGTCTTGGCAGCTTTAAGATGTATGGACTTCAACTCCCAGAATTCCTCAGCCAGCCATGCTAGTGGAAGAATCCTGGGACTTCAAGTTCACGTGCCTTAACATTGTCTAGCTCTATATTGTGGACACCAAATGGTAGCAAAATTCTTCAGGGTTGCAGACAGGGTTTATACCAGTCCTCCTTGGAGGGTTGAATTTGGGCCAAATCAGTTGTTGTACTGCTGAATTGCCACCACTTAAACGTTCCAAAATGCTGTTCACAGTGCAGTGGGAGGCAGTCTCATGATAGAATGTTTCTGTGCACAAAAAGGTTATCTCTGTTTAGAAAATGTATTTGATTTTCTATGTGGGGGATTAATTTTTTTAAAACATAGACCTCACCTATAGAAACACTTGATTTGTTTACTCCTTTTGTTATTTTTGTAAATCCTCAAATCTCCACTCAACCCTAACTATTTTGGGATAAATCCAAACTGCAACTAGTTCAACCAGAATGCTGCAATTTAAACTGATTGCTTCATGAAATTCTATTCACGATTTTCTTTTCTTAGTTTCTTAAATATGTGAGCTAGAAATGTACCTCAAAGTTGAGCAATCTTGGCTAATATTTAGAGTTTTAAGGCTCATATACATTCCTTAGATCTATTTTTAATGGTCTCTTATAAAAAGTTAAGCAGTGACTTATTTTTGAATACACAACCACAGAGACGCAAACAAATATATCTATCTATCTATCTATCTATCTATCTATCTATCTATCTATCTATCTATCTATCTATCTATCTATCTATCTATCTATCTATCTATCTATCTATCTATCTATCTATCTATCTATCTATCTCAGGGGCTGCCACAAAGAAGAGGGAGTCAAGCTATTCAGTGTTATGAATGCTCCAACACTGGAAGTTTTTAAGAAGACTGGACATAGGGTTCCCTGCCTGAGCAGGGGGTTGGACAGGAAGACTTCCAAGGTCCCTTCCAACTTTATTATTATTATTATTATTATTATTATTATTATTATTATTATTATTATTATTATTATTATTGATCATTGCACAGTCAGCCAGATGTTTAGACTGGATTTGGCATTTTTGTCTACCTTTTGAGTCCTTACCAAGGACCTGGGATAAGCAGATCTGGATGTTTGATGGTTTTGCAGATATCGTCGCAGGATGGAAGCAGTTCCTAATAAGGCCGCCTTTTGCAATTGACTAATGGTGAATTTGTCAATGCCAATGATGTTCAAGTGGTGCTCCAGTTGTTTTGGGCTTGTACTCAAGGTGCTTATTACTATTGGTACTACCCTTGCTTGCCTTTGCCACAGTCTTTCTATTTCTATTTGTAGGTCTTTGTATTTTGTTATCTTCTCCAGTTCTTTCTCGTCTATTCTGCTGTCTCCAGGCACTGCCAAGTCCACTATCCAGACTTTTTTGTCTTTCTTATCGACAATTGTTAAGTCCGGTGTGTTATGTTGCAGGTGCTTGTCTGTTTGAATTCTGAAGTCCCAGATCAGTTTAATTTTATCATTTTCTATGACTTTCTCTATTTTATAATCCCACCAGTTCTTGCTTACAGGCAAATGATATTTCTTGCAGATCTTTCAATGCACCATTGTTGCTACTTTGTCGTGCAGCTGCTTATAGTCAGACTGTGCGATCTTCTTGCAGCAGCTTACCATGTGGTCCACTGTTTCTTCAGCTTCTTTGCATAGACAACACTTACTGTCTGTTGCTGTCTTCTCAATTTTAACTTTGTATGCATTTGTCCTTAAGGCTTGGTCTTGTGCAGCCAGAATTAGTCCCTCAGTCTCTTTCTTCAACTTTCCTGGTTTTCAGCAAAAAATAATAATCATAAATCAGTCATGTTGTAGACATCTGTAAATGCGGGTAGGTTGCCAACCACTTGAAATGCAGTCATGTGACTGCAAGAAGACGTCTGGCCATCAGAATCACATCATAAGTACTTTTGGAGGGAATTGTCATAACTTTAAATGGTTGCTAAGTGACCAGTCATAAGTTGAAAACTACTTGTAATGTGTGGGAGGGCGAGAAACACTTTTTGGGATGCTTTGCTTCAGGAACCTGGCTTCTTTATTAGGTTACCTTGATTTGAAGTCCACACATCTTAAAGCTGCTGAGATTTGAGAAACGCTGATCTACACACAAGAAATTGCAAGCTGAAGCTCTGAAGAACACCACCTTTGACAGAAGTATAAAACAGCTTTAGGAAAATAATTTTACAATCCAAAAATGGAAGGCAAGGAAGTAAACAGGCTGATGAGCCTGAGCACCCTCAGCTCCCACCCCCAAATAAATGAACAAAACGAATAACGGGAGAATAATTGAAATGAAGTCCCCTGCGAGGGCATGAATGACAAATTTAGAGCCTTGGCCAGGCATCCTCCATTGCCATCTTTTCCTATACCGTAGTCCGATTTGCCCATTCTGGGCCTCGATATCATCATTGGAAACACATTCAGAGCAGAATCACAATAACAAATGTTTTCAAGGGGGATGCACCCAAAAGCTGGTCTTTGGGGCTCTTTCCCATCCTAGACTCCGCCATCCTACATACGGAGCAGAAAGAGGATTTCTACTCCCTTCCCCGCTTTTTCGCCCGCGCCGCGCTCTTTGGCGCGGTTATGAAGCGCTCCCCGCGCTGCCCCGTGATAGACAATAGAGGCATCTCCACGTTGCTCAGCCGAAGCGGGTCTTTGCCCGGGATATCGCGGCCTACCCGCAGCAAGGGCGCAAAGGAACCCGCCGTCACCGAACGCTGCGCGCCGCGACATTCCAAGGAAGGGAATCTTCTGACGTCAGAGACCTAGGCAGCCAATCGGGAGCCAGAGCGAGGAATTCCCGCTTCGCTTGCCGCTTGTTTTGTCTCTTTAAATGATTCCATCGAAACGGGGTTTCATTGGGGTCTAGGAACAGAGTCAGGCAGCGGGCGATTCCCTACTGGGTCTTGATACTCAAAGCGTTCCCCCCTTTTTTTTAAAGTCAGGAAGCAAAGGTTGGGGCGGACGGAAGAACACGACCCCCAATGAGTGCACCTAGAGGAGCAGTAGGCAAAATTAGGTGCTGTTTGGGAAAGTTAATTCTTCGCTGCCGAAGGGAAGGCTCTAGCGGGGGGGGGGGGGGTTCAGAAAAGCAATGCAATTGTTCAGCACCAGGAAAGCTAATTAAATAACTCTCTTCAGAGGTGGAATGGAAGTTAGAAAGATGCGCGTTCCGGAGGGTCAAGACGGATGAAGACGTGTTGTGGGTAAATCTCAGCCCTGTCCGCTCAGCGACTTGGTCGTCTTTTTTTAAAAGCAATTCAACCGCTAATTGCTGGCTGGAGTGACAGTATACGGGAACCATCGCCGCCCACTATTTAGATCTTACACCTATTTACGCAGAAGTAATTTTCCTTTAGTATAACGTAGTAACTACGTCGTAGTTAGTTACAATTTGGATTAGAAACACAAAAAGCCAATGACACTTCCGCTGGTTGATGTATGACAAGGCACAGGGATGTAATTAAATGGCCCTGGCATCTTTAATATCTTTTTAATGGTTTTAGGAAAGGGGCATTGGTCACAATTATAAACAAGGGGAGAAATAATGAGAGAATTATTAAAGATGAGAATTCCTTTCTCTTCTGACTATCAGTGATTTCCTGGATACCTCCATATAATTTGCTTGGCAGCAATATAAAACTGGTTTACCACAACCCAGATGCCTGCTAGATATTTTTAAATTCCCCAATTTAGCCTAAAGCTTTGGGATTTCTTAGTGATCTCCTTTCCAAGTACAAATAAGGTCTGATTCTGCTTATATATTTGGGATCAGTTATGATTGGCTAGGGCATGTTGCCTTGGTTGGCAAAGGATAATAAAGGTGGGATATATGTAGGATCCTGTCTGCTTAAAGTCCTTAAATATAAGACACATCCTGGTAAATATGAAACAATCAGTAGGTTCCAGGTTATGTTATAACATGAAATCATTTCTTTTTCCTGGTCTTGTCAAACTTACAAGATAGCTAAACAGAACATTTATTCACACGGCATTATAAAATGTGCAGCAAGTATACTGTGTATGTGAGCTGGAGAAAATGAGAGGTTTAGAAATTTGTGTCTGAACAAGTATGAAAGCAAAAGAGTTACAGCTCTTTGAAAATAAGGATATAGTTTGAATGGGATACATAAAGTGTGTGTATACGGTATACTTATTTTAAAGGGAAAAAAATCATGAGAGCATTTGGGAACAATCTCCGGATGGACCAGAAAACAAAGTTTGCAAAAACTTACTAAGGTAAGACTTTGTAGAGTTGCGTTCTTTGTAATACTGTATGTTCTATGAAAGAAAATGAATGGAAAACAGAAATAGCATTGCTTTTATCCCTGCTGTAAATGCAAAAGGCCCAAAGGAGATGAGCTGCAAGAGATTAATCTGTCCTTTTAGTTCCGGTTTTGTTTATCCAGACTGGCAAGTGCTTGCTTAAGGTCTCTGGCAGAGGTTTTTTGCTTGCCCAGCCACCTGCTCTTTTTTAAAGGGGGGAGGTGTATTTTGCTACTGAACTAAAGTATGGAGTGTGCATTTTCAATAGCAACAGAAATGATGGTAACAGCATTGTGTGTGTGAGGGAGAGAAGTATGTGAGGGACAGAATAACACATTTTTGTCCTGTAATATGCTATATTTGTTGAGAGGGATCTACGATCTTGTATGTACGTAAATCCTCGATTTACAACCACAATCAAACCCAAAGTTTCCATTCCTAAGCAAGACAGTTGTTAAGTGAGTTTTGCCCCATTTTACAACCTTTACCACAGTTGTTAAGCCAATCAGTGTAATTGTTAAGTGAATCATGTTGTTAAACTAATCTGGCTTTCCCCCATTGACTTTGGTTGATGGAAGCTGGCTGAGAAGGTTACAGATGGTTATCCCATGACCCAGGGACAGTGCAGCTGTCATAAATACAGACCAGTTGTCAGGCATCCGAATTATAATCACATTACCATGAGGATGCTGTAATAGTTGCAAGTGTGAAAACCCATATCATAAATCACTTTTTTCACTATTGTTGTAACTTTGAATGATCACTAAATGAATAGTTGTAAGTTGAGGATTACCTGTACATACACTGGGTCCACAATTGTGCTATATCATAATTATTAATTTTGGTTTAAGACATTTTGCTCACCTGGCATATTTTTACTAAATCATATGTATGTACAGCAGACCATAATTAAGCCACCTATGGTATAATACAATATGCAATGAAGACAAAATGGTGTGTTTGCTCAAATTCAGCATTTTATGCAGCTATTACAAATGCAAGAGTCATGATCTCAAAGCACTGAGGATTGCAGAGGGATGAACAGAGAAGCCTTTTGGGTAAGATCAAAGGTCCATCTTTATCAACATCTGAAAAGCTCACAAAGGAGATGGGCATAAACTTTTGCCATTTCCCATTCAGGCATTTAATCTCTGTTGTATTCTAAGCTGATTGCAAGTTGTGCCTGCCATTTTGACAGTTTCAACCCCTCCTCCCCCTCTCCCTGAACAATCTTGGGCTAATGGCCCAACACTGGAGGTTTTTAAGAAGAGACTGGACAGCCATTTGTGCGAAATGGTATAGGGTTTCCTGCCTGAGCAGGGGGTTGGATTAGATGACCTCCAAGGTCCCTTCCAACTTTACTACTACTACTACTACTACTACTACTACTACTACTACTACTACTACTACTACTATTATTATTATTATTATTATTATTACTACTACTACTACTATGATGATTGGCAAACTGATTATAACAATTTATTATTGGGAAAGCCTTAGAAGTATTAGTAATTTTAAATGGGAAGGTTGGTCCCAATCTTGCTGGTCTTTTGGAATATCTTTAAGACCTGGCTGTTCTTCCAAGCCTGTGGTTTATTTTTATTATTGTTGATGTTTATTCTTTTAATTTTGGGTCTGTATTATTTTCAATTGCATCAATATTCATAGAGTCACTGGCGCAAGAAGCATTGCAAAATAAATTGAACAGAATAATACAATGAGAAGAAAACTTTGAACATGAGAAAAGATATGTGTCACTTTGGCAGTGCACTACTAGCTGGCTGTTTGAATACCTTTTGTGTTACAGCAGCTGGTTGCACTCCAGAGTGCTGCATTCTAATGTGCTGCAGAAATAATGGAAGTGTGTCCTTGTGAATCCATCCATTGGATTAATTAACGCCTATTTAAAAAATCCAATTGTTTCA
>NW_015386430.1:3303684-3308489 GCF_001527695.2 Protobothrops mucrosquamatus
AAACTTTGAACATGAGAAAAGATATGTGTCACTTTGGCAGTGCACTACTAGCTGGCTGTTTGAATACCTTTTGTGTTACAGCAGCTGGTTGCACTCCAGAGTGCTGCATTCTAATGTGCTGCAGAAATAATGGAAGTGTGTCCTTGTGAATCCATCCATTGGATTAATTAACGCCTATTTAAAAAATCCAATTGTTTCAACTTCTTTCAGTTTGGAAAATAAACCTGATTTGTATGGATTCAGAAACCTGCTTCAATTGAGGCAATATAATTATTCAATCTGATAATTTGGATTTCAGGATCAACTCAGAGGCATTTGAGTCCTCAATTCAAATCAAGTTTGAAGTTTTTTCATGACATCTTTGAATCACATGTCTAAGGTCTATTAATTGTTTGGGCTATATACTCTGACTTTCTGGATAAAATATATGCAATGTGTATATTTTATCACTCTTTTACCAATTTAATGCAGTGCAGTTAAATGATGTAATGGGATAACTAACCTACATGAGATTATTAGGTTAATCAACTTGCACATTTTTTGTTTAGCTATTTTAAGTTATTTTGCAGCAATGAGGGTATATTACTATGATATGTGTTTTTATTATTATTTCTGATTATGACTGCTACACACACACATGCACACACACAAGATAATAAAAATTAAACGTTCCCCTTAATAATTGGTAGACCCACATTTTTATACTCTCCTTTGGCTGCAATTCTGTTTCTTGATATGGCGTCTAAAGGGCCATGAAGTAGATCAGAGATTCACCCCCACTACAACAAAGTAGGAGAAAAGGATCTTACAGAACGATACCTGATCTTGAATTTCCCTCTTGATGTAAAGTTCTGCAGCTATTCCCTCTTTCAACCAAGGGAAGTGAAAAGGCGCAAAAAAGGCTAGCACATTCCTGATGCATGGAAGAATTAATTCAAAGCAATCTCTGCTCATTTAGAAAAATGGGAGGGAATTTCCTTTTAAAAAAGAAAAGAAGGCATATATTACAGGTAGTCCTCAACTTACAACAGCTCATTTAGTGATTGTTCAAAATTACAAAGCACTGAAAAAAAATTGTTGTAACACAACCGTTGCAGCATCCCCATGGTCATATGATCAAAATTCAGATGCTTGGCAAATAGTTCATATTTGTGACCGTTGCTGTGTCCCAAGGTCATGTGATCGCCTTTTTGAAACATTCTGACAAGAAAAGTCAATGGGGAAACCCGATTCGCTTAACAACCATGTTACTAACTTAACTGCAATGATTGACTTAACAACTGTGTCAAGAAAGGTCATAAAACGGGGCAAAACTCAACAAACGTCTCATTTAGCAACAGAAACTTTGGACTCAATTGTGGTCATAAGTCGAGGACTACCTGTATTGGCTTTTTCAGGGTATCTATATTGGAGAGCTCTAGTGTTTTATATTAACATTTAGTTATTCATCAAAAAATATAAAACATTTGAGAGAATGAATGAATGGAGGCAGGCAAGAATACTATTTTCATATTTAGTTGCAGGCTTCCTAACCCTTATTATGACTTATTATTATGAACCATCCATTTAGAAATAAATATTTGATTATAGCATTATTTTTACCCATTAGTGGCTGTAGCACCGATCTAAGGAGAATTCGTGTCTCAAGGACTCTCCTCTGGTGTGATGTAACCTGTGACTGGTAGGCAGTGTAGAATTAGCTGGCTGCTTTGTTTAATTCTAGCAGTCGCTACCACACTGTCACCTGTTGCAGGAACTGTTGGTTGTCAGAGAGAGAATAACATAAAGCTGTGTGTGTAGTGGAATGGCAGTGTATTGTTAGCTGGATGGATATCCAGATGGCACCAGCTGACATTCAGCTGCCAGCCTACGGCACATATTTTGGTCATCAGGTGACTTGGTGTAGCAAAATATTCAAAAACTGTTTGCCATCAAAAATGTATTAGTGTTTAACATTCTGACACTGTGCATGGTGGCCTCAGTGGTTAGATTGCAACATTGCAGACTAACTCAACTCAAGGCTGACTCATCCTTCCATCCTTCTGAGGTCAGTAAAATGAGGACCCAGATCGTTGGGGGCAATATGCGGACTCTGTAAACCGCTTAGAGAGGGCTGTAAAGCACTGTGAAGAGATATATGTTGTAAGTCTAAGTGGTATTGCTATTGCTATCTGCAAATTACCCAGGTTGGAATATTAGGATATTATTAGGATAGCTCACAGATTTATAGGCAAAACTGAAAATATTTTTCTGTGCACTAAATATCAGTGGAAGTTTTTTTGATGTTCTTGATTCTGATATAATCATCTGAGTTTATAGTACTATGTGTGTTCTGTCTTCGTGTTCTGTCTTCGTGTGGGATGGTTTGGCAGTGTATCTCTTAGTTAGCTGTTGTATATGTTCCAGCAACTAAATACACTTCCAATTTATTGCACAATTTAACATCATTTTGAGGCTAATATGTGAAATTTGCTTGTAGGGAGAGAAGGGCAATAGCCATCATCTATGTAAATAAAAATGTAAATGTTCGTTTGTTCAAAATCTTAAATCTCCGAAAGTTCTTCACCGATTGCTTTGAAATGTTGACACAACGTTGTATTCGAATACGCGCGTGTTTTTATATACCTACTATTATATACATGTCACACCTGTGACAGGTAAAAGGTAAAAACATGCTTTTTTTTTGAAAAACAGCGCCATCTGTTGGTATACTCACAAGCATTGTGAAATTAAACATATTAGAAACGTGCGCTTTCTCTTTTCTTTCTTTTCCATTTAACCAGACTGAGCCACAGCAACGCGTGGCCGGGTACAGCTAGTTGTAAATAAATACTTTTAATATATGCAGTACCGTGAAAAAGCGCACTAAGTTTTTAATTTATTTTGTTCTAAATTGCCTTGGAAGACAATCTTTTCCAAACTAGCTTATCTATTGTCCAAATTAATAGGAGATAGTATGTATTTATTTTATTTTTAATTATTTAAAACATTTATATCACCGCCCGTCTTATATCAAACTCTGGGTGGCTCCTAATCAATTAAAACAACATCAATAGAAACAACATAATACATACATCAATTAAAACCATAAACATTAAAAACCTGGCACCAAAGTTAAATTCCAACATCCCCATTAAATCCTGTCATCAAGGGAAGAGGGGGGCCACTGTGTCTTTGGGTGTGTGATGCCAGCATAGGGAAATGGCTATGGAGACAATTCTCCAGTATGAAAATGACTCAGCTCATATGTATTACATAGATTTGGAATTCTTCTCAATACAGATAGTCCTCAATTTACAACAGTTCATTTAGTGACTGTGTGAAGTTGCAGTGGCACTGAAAAAAGTGACTGATGATCATTTTTCACACTTAAGAGCATTGTATCATCTCCAGTGATGGGATTCAGCCAGTTCGCACCACCTCGGCAGAACTGGTAGCTATTTTTTTGTTGCCCAGGCCCAGAATGGACTTCCGGAAGTGGCATCCACACAGAGAACCGGTTGTTCACATATTTGAATCCCACCACTGATCATCCATGGTGATGTGATTAAATTTCAGACGCTTGGTAACTGACTCGTATTTATGACTGTTGCAGTGTCCCTTTTGCAAACTTCTGACAAGCAAAGGCAATGGGGAAGCCAGATTCACTTAACAACTGTGTTATTAACTTAATTGCAGTGATTCACTTAATACTTGGGCCAAGAAATGAGCAAAACTCACTTAACAACTGTTTCACTTAGCAACTGAAAGTTTGGGCTCAGTTGTGGTTGAGGAGTATTTGTATAAAAGGTTTGGGCTGCTTAAGGATATGGATTCCACAGAGATTCAGTGGATTAATATTTGGGTTATTGTTAAATTTTTCCCTTTCGTTTAAAACTTCATCATCACAGAATGGTCAGAACAAAATCAGCAGTGCTTAGGCCAGTTTTTCTCAGCCTTGCAATTTTAAAACCTTAACTTTTTTTTGGGGTGCTGGGGGGGCATTCCTTTGTGTTAGGTTTGGCTCCTAGTAACTGCTATAGAAGTAGTTTGCCCTTCCTAGGGCTGAGAGAGAATGACTGGACCAAGGGTACCCAGCTGATATCATGTCCAAGGTAAGACTAGAACTCAGTCTTACCATTTCCAGTCTGATGCCTTTAACCACCACATCAAATTGTTTTTCTCTCTAAAGTCACAGTAACATAATAATTGTGTATGTGCTTGCATGTAAAATCACAGCAGGAACTGTTTTAGGAAAGCAATATTTATTGGGAACCTTTTCCCCACAAAAAAAGTCTCTTACATTGTTCATAATCAAATTTCCTAACCAGATATTACAATAAACATGTTTGAAGGGTCCAAGGCTCAATTGGATAAAGTGCTTAGAGCACTATTAAAGTCTTGGCTTCCTTTGCTCTCAGCATCTTTAGTGGTTCTAAACAGAAGAATGTTCTGTTTATCAGTTTATCATGGCATTAAATGTCAAGAAAGATCATTGATAAGTTCAGAATTTGCCATATTTGAACAAGAATGTACTAAGGCCGGATGATGAAGTTGCCCAACGAATCCACAAGGCAGAGTAACATCCTCAAAGGTCTTCCCTCTTTTTTAAAATGATCTCCCTAATCAGAGCGGCTATATCCTGCTTGATGTTTTCTATGGGTTCTTCAGGCCTCAAATATTTCACAACTTTACCTTCAGGGCTGATGAGATATTTCCAGAAATTCCACCTAGGTTCCTTTTTAGAAGCATCTGCAGGAATAACATAAGGTAAGACACTTTTAGGTCACAGAGAGCAGAGATGTGATTTGGAAAAAATGTAGCTA
>NW_015386430.1:3309417-3310924 GCF_001527695.2 Protobothrops mucrosquamatus
TGCTTTAATCAATATTAACAGAATGTGTGCATTTTATGAACTAATTTGAAACTAGCAGCTTGTACAGGTAGTCCTCGACTTATGACAATTGAGCCCAACATTTCTGTTGCTAAGCAAGACAATTAAGTGAGTTCTGCCCATTTTACGATCTTTTTTGCCACGGTTGTTAAATGAATCACTGCCGATTTTAAGTTAATAACACGGTTGTTCAGTGAATCTGGCTTCCCCATTGACTTTGCTTGTCAGGTCACAAAAGGTGGATTGTGTGTCTCTGGGGCACTACAATCATCATAAATATAAGTCAGTTGCCAAGTATCCGAATTTTGATCATATGACCATGAGGTTGCTACAACGGTGTGTGAAAAAGATTATAAGCCACTTTTTTCAGGGCCATTGTAACTTCAAATTGTCACTAAATGAATGTTTGTAAGTCAAGGAGGGCCTGTAATTAAAAATTGATTTCAGAACAATATGTGAACTCAGTGCCAACTACTCATATTCAGATCTGATATTTTTTTCAGGTTTCCCTTCCTCTGAGACACTTATCATAACCTGTCAATTTCCATTTTATTTCTAGTGACTGTTCCATTATTCTATTTGCTTAGCACTGTTCTCTCCTTACATCTTGATTTCCTTATACTCCCCGCATACCTCTAATGACTATGCTTTTTTTCCTCTGTAGAAATTAAAAAAAAAACTCTATAAAAAATAAACCAACAGCCTATCCTAAGTTGTATGATATTATGTATCTTGACCAATCCAGAAGCTTCAATAATACCAAAGTATTTCAAAAAGTAATAATCAATATAAATAATTACTGTCAGGTTCTATAGTCACAATGATTAATCCAATTTAATAGAAATATTCTATTCATAATATAAAGCATGGGGTAACATCTTTTTGTTAATAAATAATCAAAAACTGACTAGAAAAGAAAGAATTCTGGAAATTTTGCAGAACTGGGTAAATTGATACGTTTCTTCTTTCTACTATTAAAAAAAAAACCATGGATGTTATAAGAAATTGAAATGCCTGTAGTGTTAATTTGATATTTGTGTACTCTTTTTTCTAGAAATAATCTCTCTAGATCAGTGGTTCTCAACCTTTTTAATGCCGCGACCCCAACCAGTCGTAAGTCGAGGACTAAACCGGTCGTAAGTCGAGGACTAAACCGGTCATAAGTCGAGTGTCAGGTTCCGAAAGAAATAACTTTTCAGAAAACTTTTAGGCATAATTACCTTAAAGAATCCTTTAATGAGTTACATAATCCGGCACGAACGAAGTAAAGCCAAAAACTGAAACACCCCTCCACCCTAGCTCTCGCGACAAGCACAACTCCCTCCCTCCTTTCACAGTCATCAATCATATGCTCCAATTAAACAGAGGTGTGAATCTTCTTCTGTTATTACAAACTGCTGCTGCTTTGACCTTGGCTGTGCTATGCTAAGATAATGTAGTTATTCACAGGCATTCCTCCCCCCTCATCTGGCCCGCAATGCCTGCTTTT
>NW_015386430.1:3312926-3342926 GCF_001527695.2 Protobothrops mucrosquamatus
AACGTTACTCCATAATTTGATTTAGCAAAATATATTATCTCATCATTCAGACCTGGCTCCAATTCCCCAAACTGATTGCAAGGAAAGGCCAGCACAGTGAAATGGTATGGTCCAAACTCTCGCTGGAGTTCCTGGAGCATGTTGTAATTTTTTCCTGTGTGCTGACAGTAACTAGCCACGTTTACAACCAGAGCTGCCTTCAGACAAATAGAAAATTAGAAAAGAAATAAAAAAAGAAAGCTGATCAAATCATTACTGATAAGTATCTTTCTTTCTCATTTATCTTGGCTATTTCAGCACAGAAAAGTCTATGTTTCACAGAAAAATCTAGTGTTTCACAGATCAGTTTCACTATTAAAAAAATAGACAGCATTTAAATCATAGGTATTAAGTAGAAGCAACTATACAATTCAGACAAAGCAAAGCACTTTTTAGTTCACTTTAGTTTATGTGAATTTATGAAACAAACTTACTTTCTGCCACTGAAATAAAAGTTTGCCTAGCACTGCAAGCATTAGGAAAATCCTAACATCAATTGTTCAAATGAATGTATGCATTTAGTCACCAAATTCAAGATTTTTAGTCAACAGTGGTTCACTGACACAGACACCTACTGACTATGCTTACATTTGTAGTCTTTATAATAGAATAAAGAACAATGTAAGAACTGATCTATCAAACCAGACCCTGCTGGTAATTATCAGATACTTCTGCCAAGTTCAAAAATTGAAGCTGATACAGCCAGATTCAGTTTTTAAAGTTTGCAGAGGCATCTGACAGTTACCAACAGAGTCTGGTTTGATAAGCCAGTTCTTACATTGTGCTTTATTTTATTATAAAAACTGCAAATGTAAGTCAGTTAATTTCTGTTTTTTGCAGGGGATATTCCTGGTTCCTGAAATCAGATAGTAGAGAGAATGAACTAGTGAAAGTTTTCAGTTTATCTATTTATTTTTAACTTCAGTACCTTGGATTTCCATTTCCAGATATTCCTAACGTGCTACTATTACGCAGAAAGAATACAGCGGCAAGTCTGCCTGACCATCTAAAAAAATTGAAATTACTTACTTTGCCTCGATATCTCTCCAAGGACATGGTTCTTCCTTTCCAATCCTTCACTTCAAAGGAATAAAAGTCTTTGTATCTGGGTTTTAAGAACTTGAGCTGCAGCAGGCCTAGTATGGCTGTGCATAACACCATAGAAATGAAAATAATGAAAACCTTGTTTTTCAGCTTTGAGCTTTTTTGTGTATATGTTGCAAGGGGCAGAGACGGCTCCATTTTGGAGAATTTTTTAGGGGAAGTTTCAACAGGCCTGGAATGTGAGGAGGAGCTGAAGCCCAGCCACAGAAAGCTGGGATTGGAAGAAAGCTGAGGATGGGAGGGAGGGAGGGAGGGAGGGAGAGAGCTGACTCTAGTCTGGCTGAATTTTTCATTTTGTTCAGATCTGATTGTATAAGAGGCTCTTAAGGATGGGATGCTATTTGTAAAGTATCTACACCAGTGTTTCTCAATCTTGGCAACTTTAACATGGGTGGACTTCAACTCCCAAGTATGGGTGGCTGGAGAATTTTGGAAACTGAAGTCCACTCATCTTAAAGTTTCCAAGGTTGAGAAATACTGAACCACATAATCATATTAGGACATTTTAACAGATGTCCCTTTGGGCCCATTGCCCTAACCGCACTAAAAACCCTGAGATGGTACATCAGCTTTCCTCAGTCTGGAGCTGTCCAAATACAAATGTTTTGAAGTTTTCATAAACTCCCAATCATCGCAGCTAGCTGGGGCATAATGGGAGTTGATGTGCTATACATCCTATGGGCTGGGATGTATAGCACATCAACTCCCATTATGATCACATGTTGTATGCTTAATAACTACCACAAAACATTGTAAAATCAAGTGTGGTCATGCAATGCCTCACTTAACAATGACCACACCACTTAACAGTGATTTTTTCAGTTCCAATTGTGGTCATAAGTCGAGGACTCCATGGAACTGATCAGCATTTTTCAAACGTAGCAACCTTAACAATTGTAAAGATCAGTTCCCAGAATTCCTCAGCCAGAGTTGAAGTCACACTTCTTAAAATTGCCAAGTTTGAAAAATACTGCAATAAATTCTTTTTCCTTTCCTCTGTTAAGATAGAAGCATGAAACCTTTGAAGTTTCCTGAGAGTTGTATGTGCCCAATTGCCTTAGGAATAGCATGCCAGAGTGGCCATGCTTACTGGAGATTTAAGCTGCTCTCTAATATAGTATTTCTCCTTATCTAAAGACAAGTAGAACTAGATGGAGAGTGATCTCTAGCTTGGCCTGGATGGTAAAGCATAAATTGGTATCATTCGTATCCTGATGACAGCTTAGTATACATTGATTTATAGAAGTGATAGAATGCCAACATTTGCAGTTTTTTGTATGCACAGTTCAAACAAATTGGTTTTTTTATTTAAAAAAAACTTTACTTCTATTAGATAAAAATCATTTTCAGAAAGCATATTTTTTAAAAAGCTATATACATAAATATATGTCTATGAATGGATATGAATTTTTCTCAGGACTTTTTTAAAAAAATGCAAATTAATGAGAAAGCAAGATAAAGTAAATTTGAAATGGGAAAAATGTGAATCACTAAAACTGAAGATGACTGCTGCTTTCTTATGCTTTCCTCTTCTGGTTTTAATGCTCTTATTTTATTTTTATATGTTATATTTCAGCACTTTTTTATTATTGATCACCCTGATTGTTTTTATTAGCAAGTAGTATCTAAATGCTGTAAGTAAAACAAAATAACAACTTACTTCCTGAGCGTTTTCTAGGTGCAATACATATAATTTTTTCTTTATTGCACCAAGTTGCATTAAATCACATGAAACCCACTTGCAGTCTTTGTACTTACACTGAGATGGCAGTACCAGCAAAGCAATGCTGGATAGGAACAGTAGGCATGGTATCTCCGATGTATGATCATTTTACCGAGATGAAAGTAATATTTTCATTATCTGAAACTGCATTTGCCTAAAATAAACTTTTAAATACTATTGTTATAATAATAATTACTTTATTAGATTGCTTTATTGGATTGCTGAAAACAGATTCTCCATTGGTTGTTGAACTCCTATTCATATCTAAGTTTAAAAGCTGCAGAGTGAAGAAGCTGGCTTCCTAAGTGCCAGTTGTTAGTTGCCCAGTTTCCACAGGATGGCAGCAAATGTTCAATAGAAATCAAGCAGATCAAACATTTCTACCCTAGGATGTCCCTTTTCCATTTCAGAAGATGGGCCTGATGGATCTGAGTATGAGACACACTGAGATGCTGTCAAAGTGAAGATATTAAGAATGTTTTGGCTGCTTTCAACTGTTGTTACTAAATGATAATGTTTAATATAACAACAGTTAAACAATTGCCTCATAATCATAAGAATACTGGCTGCAAATGATAAAAATTTGAATTTAGTTTTGTCCAACGCAACAGGTCTTACTTCTGATGCAGTTCACTGTCATGCTTCTTAAAGAGCATGGAGAGCTTTTGATTGGGAAGATGTTGACCCCCTCCTTTACCAGAATAACCAGCTTAATGAATTTTGGAAGGAAGAGGTTGAGTGATTGAAAGTGGGCACGTTTGATGTAATAATATAAGTCAGTGTTTCTCAACCTTGGCAGCTTCCCAGTCAACTCTGAGTTCTAATGCTGGCTGAAGAATTCTGGGAGTTGAAGTCCACACAGCTTAAAACTGCCAAGTTTTGAGAAGCACTGCTCTAAGTAGAATCTCAAGCGTCAGTTGCATTAAGCAATAATGTTGGTTCTCTGTGTATGGCAGATGGATGAAGCACCCCTTTCCTATCTACTATGTAATGCATATAGAAATTTGCATTACTGTAATTAAAGCAACAAGAATCTACAGATGCCATAGATCAGTGGTGGTGAACCAATGGCATGCGTGCCAGAGGGGGCACTCAGAGCCCTCTCTGTGGGCATGTGCGCTGTTGCTCCAGCCCTGCCTTCCCCCACGCCCCCTCCTCACAGCAGCCCCCTGGAGGAGAGTCGCCCCCAGGCGTGGCCCGCATGGAGCAGCACAGCCAAGGATATGGCAGCCGGGCAGCGGGGACAAGACTCCGCCTTCGTGCCCCATCACGCGCAGATAATGCTGCGGGGCGTGGGTGGAGGGCGTGGCCACCATGGCACTGCTGGGCCGCCTGGGCGATCTGTGGTGGGCCATGGAGGCGGTGGGTGGCCCTGCAGGTGGGCGGGGTAGAGGCAGGACCAGGGGGGCGGGTTTGGGGTACTCGGTCTCTAAAAGGTTCACCATCACTGTTATAGACTAACTTCTATCCAGTTAGGCCAGACTTTGACTTTCCCTATCTAACTCCAGATTTAATCAGTGCTAGGTAGCCCTCTTATTTCTGTAGTGCTGATTTCCCTAATTGATTTCTTCCATCAATGCAATCAATTTGGCCATCTCAGCAAGTTTCATCATATTCATCATATTACCCCTTCACTGTGGGTAAAGTCCAAGCTTTCTACCTTTCTGGACTGACAACTGGTTGCTTAACAACTGTTTGAAGTTACAGTGAATCCTGAAAAAGGTACCTTATGACCCTGTTTCAAAGTTCTGATGTCTGTCCGCCTGTAGTCACATGGTTTTATTTTGGGTGCTCAGCAACCAGCTCACATTTACGGCTTGTTGCAGTGCCCTGTGATCCCATGATTGTGATTTATGATGTTTTTGTGGGAAACCAGCATTTACTTCTGTTTCTGACAAAAAAAACACCCCATAGTAAACAAAACCATGGCATTTGCTTCATGATCACTGTGTTTGCTTAATGTCTGGTGCAAAAAGGTCCAGTCATGGTGCCAAAATTGGGTTCGATCATATGACCCACTTTACGATGTTCATGACTTACAACTATAATTGGAGCTTCAATTACAGCCATAAATCAAGGATTACCTATATTAATCTCATTTGTAGTTGTCATACAGTGTATTAAAAAAAATCCATGATTTTTTTCTAGCTGCTTATCCATCATTCCAAAATAAAAATATCTGGTTTCAGTTGTATATGAATCTTTAAAATATTCTGTACTATTAATTGGCTTTTTTTACATGTCCACCAAACGTGAGAAAATGCCCCTTCTTTTTGATTATATTCCCAGAATATGTTTGAGGAACTTTTATACATTCTGTCTTTCAGTATCTTCTAAGATATATCTTAAAGTTTCTTTCAGTGCTCTCTTAACATTTATTAATTCCATTCACTTGTATGAAAGAAGTAAAGCAAGGAACCAGGTATACAGATGAACAGTTCAGAAAACATTAAATTCAGTATTAATTTTCATAAGCAAAGACTCTCAAACTCTTTTCTAACACAGCATAGGAACTAGAAGCCCACTAAGAAACTTCTAGGTGTGGCTGCAGGGAGGAATAGCTACAGAATATCTGAAACAGCCCTCCTAAGGGGTGAAATTTTAATTCACGTAATCTATGAGCTAGCATATCATAAAAGAGAAGGTTTTAAGTAGTTGCCTTTCTTGCCCCTAGTTATCTTTTATGTAGAGAAACCAAGAACTGATTGTGGGGCCTTTTGCACTCAAAGCATATGCAAAATAGCACATAGTGGAAACCTTTCCACTATATGCTTGTATAGATGCTTCATCTTTGTTCTTTCAGAGTGAGAAGTTCACACCCACATTCTTTCCCATGTCTTACAAATATTGATCATTGACTAAAATAGGGGTTGTCCTTCAAGAAAACAAAGCATATAGTTCTATAAGAAAGACAGGTGTCTTTGGAAAGGCATGGAGCACATTCTTTTGAATGTTAATGAGGTGCACACATTTGGCAGTGAACTTTATACCTGCTTTAACTCCTAATATGGTTTCTCCAAATTGAATAGGCTACAGCTCCCAGAACTTCCCAGCCAGCTTGGCCACCGCTGATGACTTGGGGAATTGGATCATAGAAACAGAAAGGCATCCAGATCGGAGGAGATTATTTATACTATGTCAGTTCACAATAAAAAAACCTTGATATTTGGCTAGGACTTAAGTCAGCAGGTTGAGGAAATATAATCTAGCACCTTAAGTAATTATAATTAGAATATTAGCCATGTTTCAGTAATAAGCAAGTACTACTGCATGATAGTTTTTCCGCAGTTGTTTCTTAGATTTCCCCCCCCCCCCCCAGAGGGTCATGAATTCCTTTGACATGCATTCAGACTGTTGCATAGATCAGAGGCACGAAAGGTGGTGTGATGTGGGAAGCCATTTCCTGAAATGGTGTACAGGAACTAAAACCAACTTCAGCATCTCATCAGTGAAGTAGTTTACGTCTTCTTGGTTCTGTGGTTACAAGTTTTACATTGAAAAACATCTGTAGACAAAATTAATAGGTTTGACAAATACAGAAAGCATTTTCGCTAAGAAAAATGACATTGCAAAAATGGAACCCCTGAATAGAATGAAAAATGGAAAGTTTACTGAAGCTCAAACTTTATTACATTTCAAAAATAAAGCTTTAATATCTGAATTAAAATAAATATTTGGCTTAACCATGAATAGGGAACTATCATTTGCTGCAGCTAACATTTATTTTCTTATTGTTATATTTTAATCCAACCTATTAGAAGAGTTTATTGAGCAGATTGTGAAAATAATACTTGCCTTTAAATTCTTATTCCTCCCAAGAAGCATCTAGAGATGCACCACTGTTCTATAAGCATTCCTAAAAAATGTGAAATATCAGGAAAATTGAAGTGTTTTATTTAATTTCAGTTGGGGAGAGAGGCACTGGTCCTCATTCCATCACCCCACTTCCAAACTAAACAGAACATCAGTTTAACAAGTGTAACATAAAGATTCCAGTTAGAAGTTATTTTCCTGTCAATTAACTAACAGGAACCAGTACTTATAACACTGGCACTTTAGGATGAAGGAGGATGTAAGACATTGCTGCTTTAAGCATGAACTATTGTAAATTTTTATTAAATATCCTAAAACATAACAGTTTGTGAAGACTGAGATGTTCACATCGTCTGTCTTAAGAGAGGCATTGTAAAATATATGTAATAGCCATAGATTTATAGGGGACCTCAAAAAAATAAACTTAGTAACTCAGATGAGGGATCTGCAAATTTCACATTCAGTGACTGTAATGAATCCTGCAAATTATAGACATTCTCAAAGCTATTTTATTTTGAGATTATGATTGAAATAGGGTATTTCTATTTTAGAGACTTACTTTCTTTTTTTTTAAGGGAAAAGAAGAACAGGACTATTAGATTGCTGGAATTCATGGAATCTTTACTTGATTTGCAGAGATTCTTTCTCCATAGCAGCCTCCCACAAAAGTGATCTCATCTCTTCATGAGGGTTTTTGGTAGGATGTAGCTGAAAAGGACATTTGTTCTTATTTGAAGAGCTGCTGGACTGAAATTGAGCAAGGGGGTCACAAGCCAGGTTAGAAGAGGCTGAGAAGAACAATGGTGTCAAAGCACTGAGGAATTGACTCATAATCATATGAATACTGGTTGCTTTTAATACAGTATAAATGAAAAGAACTTTTAATACAGTATAAATGAAAAGAACTTCAACTTAGTTTTATCCAATCCTGACAGGTCTTTCTTCTGATGAAATCCCTGACCTGCTTCTTAAAGATCATGGACAGCCTTTGATTGGGAAGATGTTGACCCAATCAAAGAGATATTGTACCAGAATAACCAGCCTACTGAATCTCTAGATGTTGGAGGAGAGATGCCATAGCACTTTTTTTTATATTGCCCCCTTTTTCTTATATTGTTGTAAAACTTGATACATTATATTGTTTTGATACAATGATACAATACAAATTTATATGCAATAGTAATTAAAATTATTGCCATTCTATTGTTTAGATAACATCAAATATTGGAAATAAAGAATTATATTTACTTTAATTATACCACATAGAATGTCAATATTACAAGCATAAAGTAATTTGACTTTTTATCCTAATTTGAATGTAACATTAAATAAAGAAACTGCTGCCAATTATATCAAAGTATTTGATATACAACAAAGGTTTCAATCTTGAGCTACTTACTTAAAGTTAAAGTAGTGTTAAGCTAGGATCTGGACAATACATAGTTAAATGGCACTTCTATTATTAGAGTGCCTGGAAGGAAGATCAGCCTCAAATATCAGTATTTGAGGTTAACTTCGTTAAAATGATACCATTTTTTGACTAGTCTTTAGATGAGTCATGTATCACTAATTTATAGAATAACTCTGAATGCTAGTTTCATTTTCCAGCAGGGTTTTAGACTTCACATTGCAAATTAAAAGGCAGCTAAATATTACCATGTATCAATATATGGAAATTTAAAAGAACCCAGTCCAATATGTTGAATTTCTAATTATTCATCCTGTTAGCAATGTTTTCCAGTTCTTTCCAAAGTTTGGTATCTCATTCTCCATCTCATGCTGCTCCAGAAGGGCAAAAGGAAGGCAATAAAGAGAGCAGAATGTATTGGCTCAGCAAGATGGGAATTGCAATTCAACACATTAGAAACACTCTAGGCCAAATTAATATCTCTGTATTGTTTATTTGATAATGTTTGGGTGGGCCTCTCCTTGCCATGTGCCTATGAGGAATGTAGCCAAGGCTTACAAATAGTTGATACTGAATATAAAATTCTTTCATTCGTAAATCATGTTCTGTGCTCTTATCCATAGTGGGCTCAATGCTAGGATATACAATATTTATCACCATAATACCCCAAAAACTCATTATTACATTGGGATGCTAGATATTGTTTTATACTGTTTAAGACAGGGGTGTCCAACCTTGGCAACTTTAAGAATCGTGGACTTCAACTCCCTTGTGTAGTATCGAACTATGCTAGGTTAGCAACCATTAAAATGACAAGAATCAAAAACAGCCTGGAATTACGTAATGGATATACTGAAGCTATATCATCTTGGAGGGGCAGATCATCTTGGAGAAAGTCTATTTATGTGGCTGCTAAGGCTTGACACTGACTTGAAGGCACATAATTAGTCCTGAAGTCATGGGGAGAGAATGAACTGCAGTTAGGAAAGTCAGAGTAATTTCTTTTCCACATCTGCAGTTTTCCTGCTCCAATTTATATTTTTATTGCCTTTTCCCCTCCTGCACAAAATTCAAATATTTATAGGTTTGTATTTGGAAATCACTGGAATTGGGAATCCCTGGGGAGCAGTTTGGGGGAAAATGATAACAAATGTAGAGAAAGAATTAAGTAGATTTCCTCTTTATTATTTCTTAACTGAAATGGCTCCTTAATCAAACAGCTTTTCATCTTTTGGGAAAAGCCTGGGTTATTGTATGCATATGCCATGCGGAATAACTGTATCCAGAGTTCTGACTGATTAAAGTTAGTATCTACCATGAAGCACGAGTGTTGGTGACAGAATGTTAAGAAGGAGCACACGTGGAACTGATCACTTCTCAGTGTTTCATTGATTGCCTCTGCTTGTTGAGTATCACAGCTCCTCCCCCAGCATGGGCCAACAGAAATGCTTATGACTATGACAGTGATGGCGAACCTTTTAGAGACCGAGCGCCCAAAAACCACCCCACCCCTGCCCTCTCCCCGCTCCACCCCCGCCCTGCCCGCCCACAGGGCCACCCACCACCTCCACAGCCCATCACAGATTGCCCTGGTGACCCTGCAGTGCCATGGCAGCCATGCCCTCTGCCTGCGCCCCGCAGCATCATCTCTGCATGATGGGGCACGAGGGCGGAGTCTTGTCCCTGCTGCCAGGCTGCCATGTTCTTGGTTGCGCTGCTCCGTGCGGGCCTAGCCCGGTGGCAACTCTCCTCCAGGGGGCTGCTGCTGAGGAGGGAGCCGCGGGGGTAGGCAGGGCTGGGGTGACAGCGCGCGTGCCCACAGAGAGGGCTCCGAGTGCCGCCTCTGGCACGCGTGCCATAGGTTCGCCACCATTGGTCTATGACCTTCTCTCTTGGGTTTGCCTATAAGGTCAGAACTTGGGCAAAAGGAGATGGCCTGTCTTCCATTAGGAGACAGAGAGGTGAATGACCAGTATTTAACTATTAAGTAGAGATCTTAGGAAAGTCTAAAAGTCTGTATATGTCATTCTACAAAATGAAAGGACTTTTGAAAAAAAAAAAGATGTGTGCTCCCTGGTTACCAAACATCAATGAAACAATGACAGGGCAAGGCTATTCTTGAAATAAGATGAACACAGGAAAGTTTCCTGTGCTTTCAAATTCAGCAGACTATTATGGTATGTATTTTGAGACTGCTTTCCTTCAACAGCTTCGAATCTGAGCAGAGAACTTGCTTTCAGTAATAGTAATAACGTATTCAGTAATAACTTCATTAAATGTGACCTATGAGCATAACAAATATAAAAGAAAAGCAAAATACATTTGCTGCCCAGCTGGTCTTTGGTTTCAAGACCATTTAAATTATTAAGTATCTTTAATGTGTAGCTTTCTATTACATAGAAATGTAGGAAGCTCAGCTAAAACTTAAAACAAATTCAGATACCACAAGTTCTTTAACCAATCAAATACACTAAAATAGAAGTGGCAAATACTTTCCTGCAAGGCAGATGCCTAACTGGGCCAGTTTCCAACACCCAAATCACAATCACATGATCGCAGGGCACTCACTGCAATGACCAGAACTTCAAAGACCAATTATAAGTGCCACTTATTCGATGCCATTGCAAATTTAAATGACTGCTGAATGAACAGCTGTTAAATGAGGACCATCTGTACATCTCCTGTTTCCTTTCCTTCTCCAATTGTGGGTCACAATGGAAGAATTTCGCACATGGCACTGGGCCCAGAAAGATGCAGAATGTTTACTGCTGAAGCTGATGGCACAGGCTGTGTCTGCAAAAATAGCACTGTGTTAGCAAATCAGTGACACCTTTTGAAGTGTGGCTGCTTCTTTTGATAAAGATCCATTATCTCTGTGTTGGTTTTTGTAAGAAGGTAGCACAGAGTGCTGCAAAGGATTGTAACAAGGAATAGAAAGCTATGCATTTCTGAAGCACACATTTGATTCATACAATAAGCTTTGTCTATATGATATCTTTAGACAATGTCATTAACTTGCTAAATGTAAACTTAGGTTATTTTATTCTGGATTAAATCATGTGCAAGCCAGCAAATCCTGCAGCAAATCAAAATCTGCAAGATGGCAGATTTTGTCATGACTGCTACCCAGCATCAGATATACTGTATACAGATCTTTGATTACACTGCTATACCTTTCATCTATCAAAAATCCCATCCAAAGTCTCATTACTGTGATTGATCTGAATTAGACTTTGGATTGGAATTAGTGGGTTGCTGTATTCCAGGGGTGTCAAACTCACAACGTCATGTGACGTGTCACGGCGTATCATGACTTTTTTTCCATTGCCGGCAATGGAATACACCCCAGCTGTATTCCACTGTTTTGAATTCTCCAAAGGAAGAATGGATTAAAATGTCATGTAATATAATAATATACTATGTGATATTGCAATTCTAATGTGTGATATTGTACATGTTTCAATGTGCTATTTTTACTTCAACATCTAGTTAAACAGATGTGGAACCAAGTGATGGAGGGACAGAAGATTCAGCTGTCAAAAAGACATTTAAGTTCTTTTTGGTGATCATCTAAAGGTGATCATCTAAGTCCAGAGCTGTTTTTGTTTTCTTTGGGTTGCAAACTCTTCCTGGACATATTGACAGTCCTGGACTATGGATTGCAGTCCTTGCTTCTCAGAGTTGCATCTGATACAATCCAAATACAGAGGCAATTTCTAAGCACATGCCCCCGCCCAAACTGACTAGCTTTCAGTGCTATGGACAGAGGCAGGGCCTCCTGAACTGAGAGGCCCATCTTGTAGCATTATATTGTCTGTCACTTTATCTTGTCTGTCCATGTGGTAAATTGGTAAAATGCAAGAATGATTTATGATTGCCTTCTCTCATGTGGTATGAAAAGATAATTTTTCTATTGCCACTGTACTAATCATCTACCTCTAGCTTTATCCTTTATCACTGCTGTCCAATATAGGTGCCTGCTTCTGTCAGAACCCTCAGTTATTAATTGTGCATATTCTCTGGGTTTAGGTTATTCAGATTCTGCCATTCTCCTATGGGGGAAGGAGGGGTAGCTGGGGGGTTGTAGTGCACGTAGACCATTTCCTCTATCTGCTTTGATGTATCCTTTATGGCAGGGGTTCCCAACCGGGGTGTGTGTGTGTGCGAGACAATATTTCAGGGAGTGTGAAAATTGGGTTTCCAAAATTATAGTGTATATGCATAATTCATTGCCATTATTTTAAACTTTTGTAAGGGGTGCGAGAATATATCAGAAGTGTTCTAGGGGCACGGGGTACAGAAAAAGTTGGGAGCTGCTGCTTTATGGGGTGTGAAAGGAATGCCTCGTGGCCATCTGCCTTATCTCAGCACGCAGGGAGGAACTGGAGAAGACCTAACAACCTTGAGAGAGGCGCCTTATCGGTTGCTTTCCCACAGCTCGATGTCACCTGTAGATTGGCCTGTTTGAACCGACCGGATGGACAGTTGGGGTGGGGTTATTATTTTGTGGGTTTAACCTATTGATTTGGGCGGGAAGCCCTCAGATCTTACCTAGCTTTCCTGCTTTCTGTACCTGCCAATAAAAGTTCCTTTTGAAATGATGCCAGTTTCAAGAGTTCTGCTTTCTTGGTAGAGAAACAGAGGCAGGTCCTTACAGCTTGCTTTAGCTGAGCCAATGGGATGACCTTCATGCATTGGATGACCCTGCTGGAAATATGCACTTGGTGTTCTTTGCTCTTCCTTCCCAGGAACATCCCCCTAAACTTCCACAATTCTGCATAGAAACATCTGTTAACTGGCCAAGATTTAATGGAGCCAAGAAAGAAAATGCCACATTCACTGAGGCTGTCAAGGCATGATTTTGACCTTGGTTCTTTATGTTGTTGAAAAAGCTGTATCCCATGTCCAGGAAGCCAACATTCAAGATGATCATGCTGTGGATTTCATATTTTTCAACCAAACAAATTGTTTTTAGTTTTGCGAGTGAAACTTAAGAGACAGTTTACTGATACCAACAAATTTGCTGCCAGCAGTGGGAAAACTACCTTAGTGTTCATTATTTTCTTTTTGCAGGGTAGATTTTTCAGTGAGAAGGTAATGCAAAAGCTGGAGGCCAATAAACTTTCTAAGCTGAAACTTCTATTTCATACTCAAAGCATTTACTTTTTATAAAAAAATACTTTTTTGCCAGAGAATAGAAACCTACTTTAGTACCAATGGACTGAAAATTAAAACTGGTCTGGAGATGCTGAGCTTCAGGACCAACCTCAAACATTTACAGTATAGAGTCTGTAGCTGGTATACCTAGCATTGAATGAGTTACCATCACTCTCTTCTCCATATGTATAAGGGAAGCTATAATGCAGGAACCGAGATGGGAAAATTGATAAATAAGTAGTCACAAGCTAACAGAAAAACGTCTTCAAATATTGTTCATTCAATGTGAATTTTCATCTATGATCGTCTTTATCCAGGAGATATAGGTGTCTGTGAGCTGAGTATAGATGCCAGGGTATTGGGGATTGTCACATTTTTTAACAAAGGAGACAATACCTAATTGCTGCCCGCTGCATATCAAAGGCCCACCGTCATCACCCTGAGAAAAAAGACAGACAGGGGTGTGTTAGCATTCACAAAAGCTAAGATAGCTCTGCTGATATATGCAGAAAAAGTAACAAAAACCAGCAGTTAGATGACCCTAAGTCTACTTTTTGCTTTTCCTAGGATCACACAATTGAAAATTAATGGCAAAATAACAACTCTGGCTAGTAAAAAAATTATTTATTTTTAACAACTTAAACATATTCAATTTCAAAGAAGCTTAGTAGGTTTATTTGGCACAAATCTCATTTCTCCCATAAAATAAAAAGAGGCAGAAAATGTTGCTTCTTCCATAACCATGACATCTCTGCACCACTTCTGTGATTCTTGGAGAAAATAATAATTTAAAAAGTTCACTGGTGGAAGAAAAAAGTTCCCTGTGCCTAAGACATATCAAGATATAAATGGGGGTGTAATGTGTTATGTTCTTCATTTAATGGATTCTGAGCAATCTGAAACACTGGTTTCAAAATGGCAGGCATGGTCAAGTGATCAAAGCCCCACCCATTTTTAATAGGCAACATCTCACACATACTACAGACAGGTAAAAGGAAATGAGGCTTCAAGTTCCTAGTTGGATCCACTGTTTTGAAGCAAAGGACTGTTGCTGTGGATTATCTTGCAATTCATCAGCCAAAGAGCCAGATGGTGTTAGCCTTTTGAGGCTGTCCAAATTAGGAAGTCCACTCTACAAGAAGACTAGAACTATACTTTATTGAGATAGTCTTTAGTAACAGAATCTTGCATTTTCCCTTGCCTCCCTATTATATGCTGAGGAGTCAGGGAGGAATTGTTCTAGTCTTTCTCTAATACTTTCTCCTTGTCCTGGGCTTAAACCACGTCTTTCCATATGTGGTTGTAAGAGTTTTGAACAGTTTCTCAAAGGTCATCCCTATGAGTCCCTACAGATGACTAAGTTCCTTCAGTTGATCAGTAATGGAAAAGCTTATCTCCTCTTTCAAAGAGGACAGTCTTGTCTCTGAAGGACTCTCAGATCCAGTGCAATGTAAAAAAAAAATCCTATAAGAAGAGATACTAGGAACCTGACATTCCCCTTCAATTGTTTGCACTTTAGCAGCAGACACTGCAACGATTACAAAGGTCCTATGGACAGTCAGTGGGGAAATCAAGAGCACAATAATTCTGTCTTCTTAAATTGTGAGGATATATCTTTCTACATAAAAGAATGTACAATATGTTTGATGAACATTTGTATCAACTGTTTTATTCCAATTTTTGAAAAGACATTTCCTACTATTTATATGTGTAACCTCCTCCAATTCTGGTGGACTATGGGCAAAGAAAAACGAACATTTAAAAAGGATATGAACAATAACAATAAGAAATCCTGGTACATGAAGGGCTCCATTTATTTAGCCTAAGGGCCACATACCTGTTGGAACAATGCTGTTTTAGCTTGTATGCAAAATACTTGTAGACTAGGGTCCATCCTTATCTTTGGGGATAGTGTTCATACAATGGGGCCACAGCTAAAAAAAAGTGGGTTTCCTGATTCCTTACTCTCCCAAAACCACATGGAAGCGATCATTTTACCTGGGAAGCAATCTTAATCTGCACAGAGTTATCTTACCACACATAAATCCTTTCCGCTGTTTTTCTCTCCACCGCATACCATCTTCATTGTCACAAAAGGATGAGAATTATAATGTTTCTTATCATTGCAGATATTTCTGTCAACGATGGTGACGTTAACTGCACGGAATTTCTTAAATCTCCTTCTTTTACTAATAGTTCCCCATCCTTTTACGATGCAGGAAGTTCCTGCTTTGATATCATGGGTAGACTTAGGAAGTGGGATGACGTTAATTTTAAGCTTTGTTGCCATAATATGAAGCTGATAAAAAAAAAATAAAAATAGCTCACTTGAATTAAGTTTTAATAGATGCTGCTGATTATATCACTCCCTAATCTAACTCAGATTTGTGGGAAATTAATCTTCTTTTCTTACCAGTTGGTTTATTTTTCCACTCCAATAAAAGGGCTTATTTGGAGTCTACAGATGAGAGATAAATCTCATATTCCAATGCTGAGATAAGTAACTCTTTTCTGCTACAGATCAGAAATAAATCTTTCCTCTTCCTTAATGCTGGGACAGGTGAAATGAGAAAATATGGAAAATCAATGGAGCTGGGGAAAGAAGTAGATATAAAGGAAATCCTGAAAAATGTTTGGCCTACAGCCCATGAATTCCCTTGCTTGGCTTATAGCTCACTCAAAAATAACTGATGGAATTCAAAGCTGGTTCCAGATAGCATATTGGTATTTCCCAGAAAAGAGTAAGTACGTCTGCAGGGAAATACTTCTAATATCCCCAGAATGCTCACCATATTATACAGTACAGTAGCTATAAATAATCACTTTTGAATGCCTGCTAAGTGAAGGTGATAGAATGAAGTTGAATAGACATACGAAACAGCAGACAATACATTTTTGATAATGGAGTTTTAGCAGGCCTGCCATGTGAAAAAGTTTGCTCTTACAGATTGCGCAGGTATTATAGTTCTTGATGAATTCCCAGGAAACTATTTTGCAATCTGAACAAGCAAAAACTCTCTTGAGTGACAAGAAGGCTTGTACCATCCAGACTGCAGAAGTTCCAATTTTGGGACCTTGTTGAAGTTAAAGTCTTTTACATTTCCATTTCTCCATTTCACTCTTCTCTCTTTGGTTCTTATTTTGATTATGCATTTTGGCTTCCTGGCTCTAGTAATTTTGAAGTTTTTAGGTTTTTCACTCTATCATTATACAGTAATGATCATTCCTGATTTGTTAAACCTTATTGGTTTGATTATTTTATTGTATTATTGTTTTATAAAATTGTAAACTAATTTGTTTTGATTTGTTGTGTTTGGTCAAGAGCCAGGAAATAAACAAGCATAAATTAATTACACTTTGCTCAAGGATCATGCTCATGTCAATAAACACAATGCTATAGTTTTTTCTCAGAACATTCACAATCAATTTACAGATTTACCTTCAAAAGCATAATATCATTTTCAAATGTTTTTGGATTAAATCCTGGGTAGAAAAAGATTTTGGTAATGTTTATAAACTCTCTTCCTTCGTCTTTGGTTATGGCTTGTCTTCCAACACCAATATATGTTTCTTCACTCCTAAAAAGAGAAGTTAACTTAGAGCATATAGTAATTCAATATAGTAATATTTGTCTTCTCATATCTGTCCTTCCTCTTACTTTTATACAATGTTTGTCTTTGGGCATCTTCTCCAAATCATCTCTCAATGATTGAAATTCCACTTTACACAGCATAATGCCAACCACGTATCTGGGGGACTACAACTCCAAGCATCTGGAATACGTAATCACTATCAAAGGACAACTGCTGCTTTTCCCAAGCCCTTCGGAAGGATTCGATAGGTGGCAGAAATGCCAAATCCAGTCTGGATGACTGCACAGTGAACCATAATAACATCACTTCTATGTGATTTATTGACTGACTGATTGATTGATAGATAGGTATTTAACAGTTGTGTTTTCCTGAGTTAACTTAAATCCTATGGTAGGCAATTATTTCTAGCAAGTTATACTATAAATCAACTCTAGATATCTGGGTAGAAAGGATCTAATAGGCTTGCCTAAAGTATGTTTGAGAACTGATACAATTGCAAGAAAACTTTTGAACAAAATATGGATACTCACGGAAAGCAATGGGCTGCTGTTAACAACCAGTTCTGTTTGATCAATGTTCCTGCACATAATAAATGTTTGTGTTTGATGAGACCAACCACGTATGGTATTGAATGTTCTTCTTCAGCTACATCTGCAGATTGACCTATGAGAAAAGCCAATTGCACATCACACTATGAATTAATTATGAATTAACTATTGAAGAGCTCCATTCACTGACTGTAATCACATGCAAGCAATGAAGTAAATAAAGATGATCACATTAGTTCTGCTTCTTCTGTTTTCATATTTATGGTGAAGTTTCTGTTGCTAGAATTTCTCTACACAGTTTAGAACTCTGCAAATCAAAATTTTAAAACATATAATGAAGACTTTTTGATGCACAAAATTACTCTGTATGTGCAAATGGTGACAGAAGAGGTTAGCATTAGAGCACTTATTCCTTTTATCCTTATATTTAGGATATTTTTCCAGTTGGAATTGAGGAGGGTATTGTGATTTTGGACCAGTAGGTTCATTTCACAGTGTGAGACTGTGTCATGGGAGGTCTAACAAAATAAATGTTGGGGAGGCTTGTCTATACACAAAATGGCAGCTAGTTGCAAACCAGCCATTTTATAGAAGGAAACAAGTTGATTCCTGTTATAGAAGGCTCCCTCTCCTTCCTCAGTTTACTTTGGGGGGGGCAGTAGAATAGCGGGACACCATTCTTTGCAAGACAGTGGTGCCAAGCTGTTTTTGAAGTAAATCTACATGTTTGAAAAATGTGAGAGTTATAACCTTTAAGCCACAATGAACAGCTTAGGCTGTGATAGACTATTATCAGAGAGAAATGCAATGAAAGTATTTTGCATTTGGATATGCAAACTTCAAATGTATGAATAGCAACCTCAAGTGCAAAATGAGTAGAAACTCTTTGAAGCTTTATTGCAATGCTTTTCTATTTGGGAGAGAAGATAATCGCTTTGCTTGCTGTGTCAGCAGGGTCCAATGCTTTTATCAAAATGATCAATCAATCAGAATAGATCTGGAAGGGACCTTGGGGGTCTTCTAGTCCAACTCCCTGCTCAAGTAGGAGACCCTATAGCATTTCAGAAAAATGGTTGTCTAGTCTCTTCTTAAAACCTCTAGTGATGAAACACCCACAAGGACTGAAAGCAAGCTATTCCACTGGTTAATTGTCCTCACTGATAGGAATTTTCTCCTTAATTCCAGGTTGCTTCACTCCTTGATTAGTTTCATCCATTGTTTCTTGTCTTCCTTCTGGTGCTTTGTAAAATAAGTTGATCCCCTCTTCTTTGTGGCAGCCGTTCAAATACTGGAAGACTGCTACCATGTCACCTCTAGCCCTTCTTTTCTCTATGATGAGAGCAGCATCATGCAAGGGCGACAGATGTTTCCACCTCTTTCATATATCCATGTGACATCACAGAGCATGTTCGAAAGATATGAAATTTGCATCATGCTGGAGTGATGCGCCCCTTTGATCCTCTCCTGTGGTCATTTCTGCCTTAGCACAAATCCCTCCATGTATCATTGAGGCTTTGAAAAAAAGGCTTTATTCAAAATCTTTTAAAGCCTTGTTGGTGCTAGAAAATCATTTGCTAGTTGGGGAAAAGCTTTTACTTTTTGGTGGAGCAGAGGGTGGGGGTGGGGTGGGCATGGAGCTGGACCTGGTGATGAGAGAATGGGGATCTTCGGTTTGAGAGTTTTCTGTTTCTTTAGACCACCTTGTTCCCATTATGGCAAACCTCCCATTCACTTTAAACAATTGCCTTTGTGCAATAGACAAAGTGAGGAAAATACATTCACAAAATAGCACTTACCCCTCTGGTTTCTGAGGAAGAAAATGGTAATAGAAAAGCACAAAACAAACAAAAGCTCCATAGATGCTACTTTGAATTCACCAACAACAAGATATTCAGTATATACTGAATACATAAAAAAACCCAGAATTCATTTGCTAAATGCATTTTTGGCAAGTTCAGAAATATTCACTCATAATAAAAAGTCTTTGGAGAAGGAGGTATCATTTCTAGGCAGCAGAGTTTAGCAAGGTGTGCAGTGGGGCCAGAGAAAGAGAGAGAAATTAGCTGTAGCTAATTCTGGAGAAAGACTGAACAAAAGTCTACTAGAAGCCCACATGATTATGACATCAGCATTCTGTTCCTCCAGTAACTTCTAGAATTGTGTGATGGGATGGATGTTCATCATTCTTTGTGACAGATCTTTGGAAGATGGCTAAATCCATCAGTAAAAACTCTGGAGGACGGCTGCTGTCCCTAACAGCATGTAAACTAAAGTTTATATGGGGTCATACTGGGTCAATTGGTGGCTGACTTCTTTCAAACAAGAACCTTCTGTAGAAGCTCACCATGCAATACAAGATAAAAGGAACATACAGTGATTCTGTTCTCATGAGAACAGAACCCCATTAATAGGCATCTTAATTTATACATTCTAGTCCAGCGGTTCTCAACCTATGGGTCGATCGACCATTTCACGGGGGTCACCAAGCAAGGCTGTCTGCCATTTTTTCCCCCTTTTCCGGTGGGTGCCTTACCTCCCTTGGGCTGGGCCAGCTGGTGGTCGGCCTGCTCCATCTCTGCCGCTTGCCAGCTACGCCTCAGCCGGCGCAGGGGGTGGAACCACGCATGCACGGCGCTCCTGGGCAGGGAAAGTCCTCGACTTACAACCGGTTGGGTAGTCCTCGACTTACGACCGGTTTAGTCCTCGACTTACGACCGGTTTAGTCCTCGACTTACGACCGGTTTAGTCCTCGACTTACGACCGGTTGGGGGTCGCGGCATTAAAAAGGTTGAGAACCACTGTTCTAGTCTATTCTAACAACTGGTGGCTTTGTAGCAAGGACAAGCTAAAATAGGTAGGTTCATGTACAGTAGAAATGCAAATAGAGATCTTTTACATTATTTTTGTACCACAAATACTCTGTTCTCCTATTTTCCTGTCAGTTTCAAACCTCTTTATTTATTTTTTCTTGACAATTGGTGAGAAGGAGATAAAGTTGGCAGACTAGGCAAGCATAAAACATTTCCACCGAAAGTTGCATTTCAGTTAGTTGTAATTTCTTTCACCATCAAAAGGTGAAAGAAAATTCTTAGAAATTTGCTATCGAGCACAATTTAGGTTTGACTGGGGAAGGGTCAAATTGTCAACATTCATAAATACTCCTGATAAGCCATTTTATTTATTTAATCAGTATAGAATCATGCAATACTATCTTTTCTGCTCAGTGGGTGCTCAACAGAATGAACCAACATAAATAACTAAAAAGGTATATCAGTTGAAAATGCTGAACAATATTTCATGCCTTGGAAATAAAGAATAATTATAAATTCATAAAGAAGGATTATTAAACGTTCCACCAACAATGTTGTCTTCACCAGCCATCTAAAAGGCAGTTAATCTAGGTAAGATTCCTTAGTTGAGAAATGCTATTAAAAAAGCTAAGTATTCTTCTCCAGTTTCACCTATCTAGAACACAGATCATGGGACTGGCTTCACATTGCAAATTATGGAAAGGAAAAGATCTGTCATCTCAAATGTTTTGATTTCATAGATAGAAACCAGCATCTTGAATCAAGCCTGAGAAAAAAGCCTCAGATGTCTATCCTATCCTTGCATAGAATATTCTTGCATAGTATATTCTTGTATTCTTGCAAATGTATTGGCAGAGTTCAAACACTGCACTACACACACACGTTGTTGTTTCAAACATGGCTTCAGAGGAAGCAGCTCAGATATGGAATTGGGCCAAGAAGGAAATAAGTTATTTTCTGCTTCACTTTATAAGCAGAAATATATGAAATGCTTCATGTTTTCAATGGGCAATGAAGCTGCTCTTGCCCAGTAGAGCGTTAAGCATGTGTCTCATAAACCACTGTTCCCAAACACAAGGGTAGTGTAAATCATCCATGGGGTGATATGTTTGATTATCATCAGTGCCTTTTAAATTTCTTTTGAAATTTAATAATCTTCCTGGATGTACATTCCCCTACATAAACTGCCTGTTTTCCAATATTACCCCATTCTCTATATATGGTCTTCCCTGTGTAATTCTCCTTCCACTAATAGCTAGTGGATGCTTTGGAGAATTTCTGAATTAAATAGTTGTGCATTAGAGGGATTACTGAAATTCCATGATGTCATAATGATTTCTAGAACACAGGATTGATACCTGGGTTTCCTTTGTGGTTTCAATTCAAAACGAAATTGCTTTGAAGATGACTACACATACTGTAAAGAAATATTGTCTAAGAACCGAAACGTCCTACTTGCATAGCTGCTATGATAACCTTAGAGGTTCTAACTGAATTTATAATATTTATCAGGTTCTAACTGAATTTATAATGTTTTATATTATAATGGTATAAAAACTATTTTTCAGCCTATTTGTCTTTGTTTTTATTATCCTGTACTGTCTGCCAGATGATAATAGTTCAAAAAAAAAAAAGAATGTCTGGGATGAGATGAGAATGTTTTAGGCTTTCCTAACACAGTACAGTTCATGGGGGAGGGGGGGGGGAGAAGGCAGCCAATAATCCTCTGGGCAATCGTAATGACTCTCTGGAGCGTTTTCTTATCTGCTACTCTGCAGTTGGCAAACCACACACAAATGCAATAGGTTAGAATGTTCTCTATGGAGCAATGGTAGAAGGTCACCAGCAGATAAGCTAATCTTGTAGTCAATCCCCTGCCTCACATCATCTCAGACAAATGTCTATGGAGATTCTCAGTCATCCAGGTCACGGTTGTCCAAGAAGCTTCTTAAACAGAAGTGAAATGTCTTCAAAGAAAAAACAAGAAAATCTAGTTGCCTCCTGAAAAGGCACCTTTGGGATCTCAGACAAATGGTTGTCCAACATTTGTTTGAAAACATCAAGTGATGAAGACTTCGTAACTGCAGGAGATAAGTAGTTCCAGTGCTTTTGGTGCCCTCACATCGTCACTCATAAAAGTGGTGTATAGCAAGAGTCTTCAAACTTGGCTCTTTTATGACTTGTGGACTTCAACTCCCAGAATTCCTCAGCCAGCATTGCTGGCTGAGGAATTCTGGGAATTGAAGCCCACAAGTCATGAAAGGGCCAAGTCTGAAGACCCCTGGTGTATAGATTCATAAGAAGTCTCAAATAATAAGGACTCGTGTGCATATCTGGGAATTTTGCAATTGCAAAGGACCTCCAATTATAAGAATAGTCCTGTTATGGTATGCCATCCCATAGAAGGCATTTAGAAGCCATTCCCAGCACAGAAACCCATTCTTTCAAATATAGAAAATGTCTGAAGTTTGCCACAAGCAAACACTGGATACATAGCACAAAAGAACAACAACAATAACAAAATGGTTTTCAACAAGGATTTATTTTCTTCTGCTTTTTGGAAATAAAATACCATTTCATTTGTGATAGACATGGGAATAACTTTATCTAGCAGAGTAAGTGTTCAGAGAGAGAGAGAGAGAGAAAAATACAGCCAATTTCTAGAAACTTGTGCTTATCTTTTATAAAGAAAAAAAACCTTTGTTACAAAATTGCATTTAAATAGAAAACCTAAATACCAAAGCTGATCAATTCACCCTCCAGATGAATTCATCTGAAGTCAATGTTATTTTTAGCCAGCAGGCTCAATGGTTGTGCTAGCTGGGTATGGTGTGACTCACTAGTCAAATGCATCTGGAGGGAAAAGGCTGGAAAAGATTGTTTTAAAGAAATCATAATGAATGAATATAATAAAAAAGAATGTCAACATCAACAATAATTCTATAAACTGCCTTGTATAACACTTCTTATCCAACGAGAATATCTATCTGTCAGAAGGGTGTAGATACCAGGATACTTAGACTGTCCACATCCTTTACCAAAGGAAACGATGCCTCTTTGTTCCCCTTTGCACATCAAAGGACCACCTGAATCACCCTGCACAAGGGAGAAAAAAAGGGGGGTTGTAAAGAGAGATTTTGCATTATTTGCAGCAATTGTATTTATTTATTTATTCATTAAATTTCTATGCTGCCCATCTGACCGATACAGTGACTCTTTATGCTTTTCTCTTTCAAGGGACAATTGTAGTATACAATAATGAAGGATTCATGCCATTGTCATCTCCTGATTAGACTACTACAGTTTGTTGTACAAGGCCCTGCTACAAAGATGATTATCAGAAGCTGCAATTCACACGGAGTGCACTGGCCTTCTTGATGACGTTTGCTAATCAGCTTGGCCAAATAGAGTAACATCTCTGGGAGATGCTCTGGTTGCTGGCAGGTTTCTGTTCAAATTCAAGAGGCTTGTTTTTATGTATAAAGCTCTAATTAGCTTGGGCTTTAGTTATCTTTGGGACTGTATCCTTTCAGTTTGGATGGGGAGGATGGGGGACAGGATGCTTTCTCAACAGGAATCCCCTCACTCTGGAATAGCTTGACCCTCAGTGCCAGAAGTGGAGAAGGATGCCCAGATCCTGATTATAGAATCAGCCTTCTGCCCTGAAGCATGTAAAAAAGGGGCAGGGCTTTGAATGTCTGGTTTTTGGCTACCATCTTGACTTTTTTGACCCTCTGCAGACCCCCTGGACTGAGTGTCTGCCTTTCTATGTCTCTGTCTCTTTCTCTGTCTCTCTCTCTTGGTCAAACCTATTTTTCGGAATTAATGGGGTGGAAAAAGATGGGAAGAAGGAATCCTTGATATAAAAGAGAGGTAGATGGAATTCTACAAAATAGACAAATAAACCTAAATCTAAAATGGCACTTTTCAGAAAATAGTTGTATTTCTGACTGTACATATATGCTTGTCCCCCCCCCCCACGAGCTTGCTTATTTCACTATGAGGGAACATGAGTTAAAGTGAAAATATATATTTTTTGAAGAAGTGGAGAGTGTGTTTCTGTGTGCATATATCTCTGTTGGGTGTTCGTGCTTTATCTCACTCCCATCACTGCCAGCCATATATTTTCTTGAGGAAATGACTATTTCATTTAGCTGCATAAAGATACCATCTATTCTACAAGTGTGAATTCTGAATAGGTGGAGAATGTAACCACATTTAGGCAAACAAGGAGCCAGCTGCACTTCAGATTAGTATTCTGAAAAATTCACAGTCTATTCTGCCCCCCCCCAGTGCTTCATCGATAAGTACAGGTACTCCTTGACTTACAATTTAGCAACTGTTCAAAGTTACAATAGCACTGAAAAAAGTGACTTATGACCATTTTTCACCCTTATGAACATTGGAGCATCCCCATGGTCATGTGATCAAAATTCAGACGCTTGGCAACTGACTTGCATTTATGACAGTTGCAGAGTCCCAGGGTCACGACCTTCTGACTTTTGCGACCTTCTGACAAGCAAAAGTCAATGGGGAAGCCGGATTCACTTAACAAATGTGTTACTAACTTAGCAGTTGCCGTGATTCACTTAACGACGGCAAGAAAGATTGTAAAATGAGGTAAAATTCACTTAACAAATGTCTCACTTGGCAACAGAAATTCTGGGCTCCATTGTGGTCGTAAGTCGAGGACGACCTGTACTTTTTGTTAAAGATTCATCACAGGCCATAATGCAGCCAGTCTGAATGGATATATAATTCCAGATGGCTTTTTTGCAACTGACTTTATGATGGGAAGATTTTACTAATTTTACAGTTGTTAGAGTAGGACTTTGATTTCTTAGAACACTAGAAGCATGCAAGTATGATTACTAATTCTTTCAAATTCTGCTTTCCATATACTATTTTTGAATTTCAAAAATTCAGAGTAGGTAGATAGATATACTTACAGAGCATGCATCCTTGCCTCCTCTCTTGTCACCCGCACAGACCATATTCATTGTTACTAGAGGCTGAGAATTATAGTGCTTTTGATCATTGCAGGTGCTTCTTGCAATGACAGAGACATTAACTTCACGGAGGACATCTGATGGTGTCTTACTTCCACTCTGAGTAACCCCCCAACCAGCTACCAGACACTGTGTTCCAGCCTTGAGGTCACCATACACTCGAGGAAGCTTGACGATGGCCACATTCTTGTTAAGTTTTGCTTGTTTATTAAGCTTAAATGGGACAAGAGGGAAGGCAGAAGAGATTAATCCTTACATTAACAGTCAATATGGTGTGTAATGCATCGTATGTTAGACTTACACCTTGGAGAGTCACCTCATCTCAGCCTGACCTATGTTACAATGTTGGGCAGATATAATGAGTCTGAGAAGCAACATTTATACCATTTGAGCCCTTTGCAATTAAAAACAAACAACATTAATGCTTTGAACTTCCTTCAATATGTGTAATTTTACACCTGCTGATCATTTATATAGAAATAAGAACTCCTCCCTCCTACTCTCCATCTCTGACATTAAAGGGAAAAGTAAGTTTCCTCACTTGAGTGTGAGAATATTCTTCATTCCACTGGTGGTTCCTACGCCAATCAATTGGGCCTCAACTGTCATGTTCCCCTTATGGGCTGCTTGTCAGCCCTTTGAGGTAGGTCAGATCAACAACATGAGTGAATAATTATTCCCTTTTCTTCCTCTCCCTTCTCAAGGCTAGAGCTAAATCCCTTGTGCATTGATTTCTATAAAGGAATAGCTGCCACCACAATCCAGGTCATCCTCAAGTTAGAACCATTTGTTTAGCTGCTGTTTGAGATTATGATGGCACTCAAAAAAGTGACTTATGACCAGTTCTCATACTTACGATCATTGCAGCATCCCTGTGGTCATGTGATCAAAATTTGGGCCCTTAGCAAACAGCATGGATTTATGATGGTTGCAGTAGCCTAGGGTCATGTGATTTCCATTGGCAGCCTTCCTAGATGGCTTATGACAAGCAAAGTCAATGGGGAAAGCCAGATTTGAATGTTTCACTTAATAACTGCAATGATTTGCTTAATAACCATAGCAAAAAAAGTCATAAAATTTGGCATGATTTTTTTAAGAACTGCCTCGCATATCAATGGAAGTTCCAGTCCCAAATGAGGCTATGTCAAGGACTCTGTATTCATAAAGAAAAGGAGAAACCATTCTTGCCATCCATCCCATGTATATTATGTATATCCTTTAGAACATACCTGAAGAAGCATAATGTCATTCTCCTTTGTGAATTTATCATAGCACGGGTGATAAATGTGCTTATTAACTTTGAAAACTTGTTTTGTTCTGTCTTTTTCTGAATGAATTCCAAGAATAACTTCAGTGTTATTTGTTCTAAAAAGCAAAGAGGATAAATAAGAATTGAATAAAGTTCATTTCTAGCAAGTACAATGTGGTATAATCTCAGCTGGATATTAAGCCTTATCATTTGGCAATTCAATCTTCTATGTTTCTTCAGAGTTAAATTCTACTGGTTTTAACATTGTTTATTTCTTGGCACATAAGTTTAAGATTTGGAGACAGCAGGCTTAGATATATTCAGTTATAAAGCATCATTTACTTCCATTTTTATTAGAGTATTATTTCAACAGTGGAAGTAAATATATTTTTGATAGGAGATGCAAAATACTTTCAATGGCCTATTTCTGGATAAGTTCAATAATAAATTACAATACATTCACACCAATATATGGGTGTTCTGGAGGTTGAAAATCAAAGGGAGGTCAAATTATATGCCATTTTCACAAGAACAATAACACCAATAATGTGCTGGGAGGCATGCACTATTAATGTCATGCTTTGCTCTACATGGAAAAGAAAGATTGGGATGAGGACCTTTGAGAGAACAGAAACATTCTCTATCATGATCTACAGCAGGGGTCTTCAAACTTGGCCCTTTTATGACTTGTGGACTTCAACTCCCAGAATTCTTCAGCCAGGTATGCCAGCACAATCTTGTCTCCTATTTTGCCCAAGTTTTTGGTTTATCCCAGTTTCTCCCTCCTGTGGCTTCTGGCTCTTCATCTGTTCAGAGCCTGACCATCAAAACTAGGTTATCTTTTTATGATGAGGTCAGAATTAGGCCTGCTGGGTTTTATGGTCATGGAATTAGAAAAGAAGTATGAGAAAGCAATATTGTATATGGTAACTGTGGCAAAATTATTGTATGCAAAAGGTTGGGAAAATAATGAAATATGTACAATGGAAGATTGGATTATAAAATTAACTGAACTCACAAAAATAGCAAAGCTAACCAGTCTGGATACAGAAAAAGAAAAAAAAGGAAAAAAACCATTTCTTTTGAGAAGCTGGAAACCTTACATAGAGTTTTTGTTGAAAGAAGAAAAAAATCAAATTAATGATTTCTTCATTTGGGAATTCAAAAGGGTCAAAGAGAATAGGGTAAGTAATAAAGTGATAATTATTTGATAGAAAGAATGTATATTTTCTTCTCTTTTAATTCCTTTTCTGTTTCCCCCCTTTTCTTACTTTCAATCTCTTTTTATACATATTTATTCTATTGAAAAATTCAAGTAATGCACACAGGCACATACACACACACACCCACACACACACACACACACACACACACACACACACAAAACATAGATTGGATTTCTTTGCTTCATTGCCACCCCTAGAATTTATGCCAAGAAGCTGGGATCAGTGAACAATTTACCTGAAAGATGATACCTAGTGGATAATTTCTGCTTGGGTTGAAATTTTAGGTTTTGCTCATCCCTAAATTGCAGGGCTATGTTATGCTTGGAAGAAATATATAAATAAAACCTGATTTTAAAAATAAATAAATAAAAAACTAGCAAAACTTCCAAACTTACATGATGCAGTGAGCTGCTGTTAATACCCAGTTTGATTTGATCAGGGTCCCCCCACAAATCTTTGGGTTTTTGATCTTGGCCATAAAAGGTTTTGAATGTGGAACTGATTCTTTTCCTCCAATGATCTGGGCACAGTGATCTAAACAGAATGAAGAAGCCAAGCTAATCACGAGTCACAAAATGCAACTTTAGGTTAATCCATTAGTTAAAGAGGAAAAAGAAACCAACACAATATGTGAATCTTTCATCATACAAAGTGCTCACACTAATCAATCAAAGCAATCTTGCTTTTTTGCCCTTATTAACACATTTCTCACCTTTAAATTGTAACACTTCCAGTTTTGGCATGCTTACCTTGGACTTTTAGGGATTACATCTGGAGGACACCAGATTAGAGAAGCATAGTTACATACCTTGGAACATATAAAAATATGGACGTTGCTGGGTCCTTCTATTGTGCTTGGAAATAGCTAAATTTAATGATTACTTTTCATTAAAGTGTACTTTTTATATGATTTATACTGAATATCTCAGTAATATTGGGACATGTATCTGCAAGAACATTAGTGCACAATGTTACCTGACAATTCTATTCTAAAAAGCTAAATGTTCTGGATTGCCTTCTAGAGAATATTGAGCAAGTCTGATTCTCACTAAAGTGCCTAAAATTAAGTACTGATTAATTAAGTACTGATTAACTTAATAAACCAATAAAGTATTATATTTAAATTAAATATCTTTATTGATGGATACAATGCACAATTATCTAATAATTATTTTATACACTTTGGGCTTTATTGAAAGAAATAAAACAGAGCACAAGAATGAAAGTGTAAGGAATAGAGAAACGATAAGAAAACAACAAAATTTCTTCCTGTTTTTCTGTCTCTCTGTCTCTATCTCTCTCTCTCCCTCTTTGCTGAGTGACACTTCTTCCATTTTCCTGTTCTCATCTGAGTTTGTGTTCTCTGTCATCACTCTTCCCAATAACCAGTGCAGTGATTAATCAACAGAAATGTCAGGACAGTTCTGTTGCAGAGAGACTCAAAGGGAAAAAGTAATATAAAGGGAGCGAACTTACTCATTACTGATACTGATTCACATTGCCCTTATACTTAGAAATGGTGGGATTCTGATGCAATAATATAAATACTTAATAATTAAATATTGCAATTTACAGTATATGCAAGAATAAACCCAGTACTTTACTCAGGTTGTCCTCTCCTGATACAGTCCCAAACTCTGGCATTATGTGGGTTGGGTGTGATATGGTCAACAGCAAAAATCTCATTGGTCTGATACAACAATAACTTATTGAGGCTAACCACTCCTAACACTTAATGAGTGATTCTCAGCCTATGAGGTTTCATGAACAGGAGAAAAGGTGTCAGATTTGGACTTTGGATCTCTTCTGTGTATATGTATGTTTGTGTTTGTGCATGTATATAAAACTATATGCAGTACATATATCCTGAATCTTACAATAGTTGCTTCTCTTCATTATGGCTTTTCTAGTATATGTAATAAAACTATCATCTTAAAACTGTAGCTTTGACTCTCTCCTGTGGGCCTTCTATTGCCTGAAGGAGACCTGAGTAGTTTTCTCTTCATCACTGTCCAAATTCAAGGAGAAATCCATACATTTGAAACAAACAGCGTGGCTTATCTGTTTATCCTTTCATTGATCATTCTGAAGTGACATTATCAGAAATGAAAAGAAATTAACAATAAAAAAACTAGTATAATTTAGCACTTACCTCCGGGAATGCCAAGGAGAAAAATCACAACAGAGAACCACATTAGAAGAACCATCATTGCTTTTTTGTATTTCTCCACATCAAAGTAGAGAATCTCTCTCTCTATATATATATACTGAAGATGGAAAGGAAGTGGTTGTTGGTTTCATCCTGTAAAGAGCATTCTTTT